>NC_069087.1:6031953-6297332 GCF_947172395.1 Bicyclus anynana | reverse complement strand
AATACGCAAAACAAAAGTAGCGTGGGTAATAAATTGCTGGCAAAGTTTATTTACCATCAAAGATTTCATAAAGCCTGTCATATTAATAATGTTGTTATAATTAATACATTTAACATCACAATTACAAAAGGTAGTTTGCGATAACGGTGCGTAATGCAGCAAATCTAATCACACCACCGTGAAATAATAATTACTTTTAAACAACTATTATAAGCTTCATAATATCCAGCGGGATACTGTTGCTTTTATTATGGTAATTATAACAGTGCCGCATGATTCTAATATTGTTCAAATTAGAATATAAACCAATTCAATTGTCAAAATTATTGTTATCATTCATAATATTTGCACCAATAAAAGCAAGTGCCTATAACATTACCATACCAATTAACACAGAATTACAAAGTTTGGTTACCAACTGTATTTGTTATAAGCCCATATTAGTAGAATTAAATGTTGAACTTTAATAACGTGACGGTGTGACAGAATTGTATAACAAAACTAATTATATTTAGTACGTCGGCAATTTAATGTAACGTCTTAAGTATTAAACTAGTTATTACAGTTGACAATTTGATATTTGTTGAGTGTTAAACTAATTTTCGATGACTGGACAATAAACTACGCCCTGTCCATCGTATATAGATATTCTAAGCACACGTACATAATTATCGTTTTCTTGGCGTTAGTTATCACGCCTAAACCAGGGACGTTTGTATAATTTTGATTGTATGGGACAGTATGAAGTTTCTTCTAGTATCTTTATTAGACCACTGTCTATACTAAATGGGCTTTCTAACACTGAAATATTTTTTCAAATTGGACCATTAGTTCCTGAGATTAGTTAGATCAATCAACACCGGTCACCAGTGTACTTAACATATGTGAAGGGCGTGACGGACAAAATCAGCCACTATCTCCAACGGAGATTTGACATAGTGACGCGGTTTCGTCCACCTGCACTGGTGAAGAGTATACTGCGATCGCCTAAGGATAGGGATCCGCTGAACGTGCCCGGGGTGTACAAGATTCCGTGTGACTGTGGTAGATCATACATCGGTGAGACTCGCCGTAACATCACTACAAGAGTAAAGGAACACATACGGAGCATGAAGAATGTGGACACGGACGGTTCAGCAATAGCCGAGCATGTTCTAGCTTCGGGTACGACTCATTATATCCGTTTTGATAAGGCTTCTGTATTGTCAAGGGAAAAGTTTCTAGTACCTCGTAAGATACGTGAAGCGATAGAAATTAGTCGTCACCCGAATTTTAATCGGGATCATGGATGGTTGCTGCCCACAGCGTGGAAACCGCTATTTCTTTCATTGTCACATACAACAAACTTGGAACAAGATAGCATTAGTTCGATTTGCTTACAAGAAGACGAGTCTAATGAAGATGACATTAATGAACCGTCGGAGAGTGTAACGGAACCTTCACTCCCCACCACTCAACCCCTCTCCGCGCGCGCAATGCGTGCAGCAGCGCGTCGCGCAGCCGCTTCGCAGTTTGGATCGTGCCGCGATGCAAGAACCAGCTCATGACTAAGGGCCCCGTATGGGTTCGAAACTAGTCGGGCATACTCCGACGTAATATCACGTGAGTTTTAGCCGTGTTTCATAATCATTTAATATGAATAACACTCACGATAGTTTAAATTCTAAAATAGATCAATCAAACAAACAAACAAACAAACAAACAATCAAACAAACAAACAAACAAACTTTTCAGCTTTATATTATTAGTATAGATTAGAGGTAAAATTTGTGAGCTTGAGATGTTGTAGGGGTAATCTGTGGATCTACTCAACCATTTTTGAAAATTCTTTTGCCGGTAGAAAGCTTTCGTATTCTTGCAGGAATGGGAATTACGCGGGTTAGACCGAGGGGCGTCTGTAAATGTCCCGACAGATGTTGTCATGTCAAAGATCTCTTTCTATTTATAGAAGACGCATGTGATATAAAAAGAGAATATTAAGACTTGCAGTATATATTTAGTATGAAAGCCTTTATCTTTTAATTTTGACCCAATTTCAGTTGCTAAATTTTATCAAAATCGGTTCAGTAGTTTCAGATTTTATCCCGAAAATACATCATGACCCGTTATTTTTATATGTAATGTATGTGTGTAAAGATAATATTAAAGCTCTTAGGTTATATTTTGTGACATTTCTGAATAGTACTGCTTATGAGTGTTTGATTTGATATTGCAGGATATGGTTTTCGGTGAAATTACATGCATTTGAGGTTTAACACCTACTCGTAAGTCTCAGGCTGCCGCAGGGCATAGAATTAGTAAGGTGTTCGTAGCGTGTGCTCCCTGCGGGGCTGTGTCGTGATGGTAATACCACTTAACATCAAGTGTGAAATCTGCTTGTTCTCAGTAAATTATATATAAACAGCACTATACGATTACTTACTACGCATTGATGTATAACTTTTACTAAGTAAAGAATTAAAATAATAATAATTTTTGATACACCACTCAATAGTGGTAATATATCTCATATCATATTATCATATTTTTTTTATTCTCTACAAGTTAGCCCTTGACTACAATCTCACCTGATGGTAAGTGATGATGTAGTCTAAGATGGAAGCGGGCGGCTAACTTGTTAGGAGGAGGATGAAAACCCACACCCATTTCGGTTTCTACACGTCATCGTACCGGAACGCTAAATCGCTTGGCGATACGTCTTTGTCGGTAGGGTGGTAACTAGCCACGGCCGAAGCCTCCCACCAGCCAGACCTGGACAAATTAAGAAAATCTAAATCTGCAAAGCCGGGGATCGAACCCAGGACCTCCGTTTTGTAAATCCACCGCGCATACCTCTGCGCCACGGATTTATATATATATATGATATCATAGCTTATCTCAATAGATAGGCTATGGCTATTATATAAACACAGTGATATCGTGTTTACTCTCTTATGATCTCTCTCAGATGTAGGTAATTAATTTAAACGAAAGGGACTAACGGCTTAACATAGATACTCCGCGCGAAAAAGAGATATACCACCACCGCTTTATATAATCTATATATTTTGACGGCTCAAATCTTCGTGTCATGTCACTAAAGCGGTATCTATGCCCCTCTTAAAAACCATTTGTCAAAAAATCTCGTATATTCACCTCCCTATCTCGCTCACCTTCAAAATTGGCACCACATGCCTCCAGGCGTTCACAAGGGCCATTATCTGTTTAGTCACTTAAACTTCCCTCATACTTTCAGTCTGAAAAGCCGGGGAGCAAATATCCCTCCCGTTGTCGATGCATATTCCTGATTATTAATGCTTGTTTTTTGCCTCACCCCATTGTTTTGTACCTTAATGTACGAATGCATGGATAGCGGGAATCGGGGGTGATGTTCGCCCTAAGTGGAGCAAACAACGAACAAAGACATCAAACAAATGGGTAGTGTTTTAGAGTAATTACGGTTCGCTTCCGTGCGATGCGAGAGGTGTGTAAGAGCGAAGCTCCCAGCGCCGTAATGTATTCGTCGCAGTCTTTAATAAAAACCCCGTCATTCATTCCCGCGTCTAATCCTGGAGACTAATTAGGGAAGAAATCGAAGCCTTTCAGATGTAATCTTGCGAATTTGTCATTGCGTGCTCATTACGCTTCTATTTGTGCCTTTTGATATACCAATCGTCATTGCCTTTTGATGCTTTTGTTAAATTCTGTTCAGATTTAATATTTCAATGGACTCCATACTCATATACAAACTGGTTCGGTGAGGTACACCTATTCATACAAATCAATACATATTTGAAATATACACGAATAAATCTATTTTCCATGGGATTATATTGATTTAAACTTTGGAAACCAAAAGAAACTAACTTAAATGATAACGCAAGTTCTACTCACGTGGTGTACATAGAGATAACGTTAAAGCTACTGTCATAACCAGTCGCCATTCCAGCACCTTGGGACCCCAACGTCCATCGGCACTTCGAACTATATCAGTGACTTTGGTTCTTCTGCGGATCTCCTCATTTTTGATTCGATCACGGAGAGAAGCCAAGCTTAGCTCGCTCCATCGCCCGCTGAGTGACTTTGAGCCTTTTTATGAGGGCAACAGTCTTATTGTCAGTTTACATAATATCATAATGTCATTTTATTTTATTAAAAAGATACTTGTACTCATAATTACGTACGTCAGTGCGTCAGTCCCCCACTCTGTTGCGACACAAGTGATCAATGTAACGGCAAACTTCTTTTTTACGTTGTTTTCGTAAACAATTTCGAGGCGCGAAGTTGCCATGGAGTTTCAAAGTAGGTACATTGTTTAAGTGTCACGCGGAATTTATGTGGAATATTTTGACACCGAGGGGTACGATATAGTGCGAACGTGACTCGTAAACAATGCCGCCCATTAAAAATTTGTGTTTAGAATATCATAAAGATATCTAATAGTTGTTGTACCTGTACTAGCAAGACATACCTGATTCTTTAAGATTGAAATTTGGTCAGTCCATGCTCCTACCATAGGTAAGTACGTACGGTAGTTAATTATGGAGTTTGAACCGTGCTGGTTTTGTGAAAACAGCAGATTTCAAGGGTCCATTGTATAATAGACCAGGTGCTGTAGAGTTTTGAGTGTGCATAATCCGAGGACCGCATTCTGTTCACTGTTTGGAACTCAGAATAGCATGCAGATTACGGTTCTGAATGTAGCTAGGAGGTTTGTAAGTCCAATATTTTGTTTCGGGTACACTACCTCCTTTTGTGTCGGGTATATTGACTGAACAAATGCTTTGTATCAGTTTTATTGCGTGTTTTATTAAGAATATCCAAATTTTTATCAATAACATTATCACACTTACAGATATTCTATTAAAAAAACTACAAGAAAGTTAAAATCAAGCATTTTAAAATTGTGTCACTTAAATCACTCCAAACTGCTGAAAGAATTCAACTGTAACTAGCCACGATTTCAGGTCATACTACGTCATAAAGTACTTTTTGTCGTGAAAATAAAAACACTAGGGGGTGAAATGGCGACCTCCTGGTTACATGCAGAATCGAAATCTGCATGTTTTTTCTGAGTTCGAATGCGATCCTCGATTTATGTACACTCAATACATCACAGAGCCTAGTCTATAAGTAAAATAATTTTATGATATTTTCTACGAGACATCATAAGGTATCATGTCTCTAGATCATGTTGCCAGATACTTAGCTTTATGAGCGACCCTTCGCTAGACACCCTTAAAGTTCCCTTTAAAAATCTTTAACGATTTGTTTAATTGCCTGGTGACTAGGGGAATAATTTCGCATATTATATAAAAAGATATGCTTTGTACTTAGACGGTTGAAAAACTGGATCCTTGAATCCTGCTATCATTCCAAAGCCACCTCAGTCTATAATGCATAATTTGGCTACTGTACTGTACAGCTCGTGCGGATTAACTTAACCTGGCTCGTGTGATGTTTCTACTGTGTTTGTTTGCCAGTTAATGCACACAAGTTATGCCTAGGATAGAAATGAGGTATGTCTGGCTGTAGCAGGTTCGATGTATATAATAGTTATATTTACGTAGGCAATAAAGAAGATAGAGGCGTCACGCCAGCGTCGATGTTTACGCTACTGAGTAGCTGCCCTCGTAAATTTAATATGTCATCTCTTATATTAAAATGGTCGTTAAGCTAATAGCTGCTCCGCCTTCCTGCACGGGTTGATAGGGGTGATGCCGTGCCTCACGTTAAACGGTAAGAACACGGTAAAAATTACACACTCATCCTAAAAAAGTGTAACGCAAAATATCAAATCCAATTCCAAGAGATAGAGATGTAATTAAAGGTAGTTTTTTACGTTTTATACTAGCGGACGCCTGCGACTTCGTCCGCCCTTAAATAACCTTTAATTCGGCCCTGTCGCAAAATCTAATCTATAAACTATATCCCTGCCAAATTTCATTGTTGTACGTCAAGTGGTTTTCGATATTTCCTGATGTGCGAGTGATCGCTTTGATAATAATTTCGCTATCAGTTCTCCTATTTCAATTTTATTGTTAACAAAAAATAGTATTTAAATTCTTGAGTGAAGGAATGTAGCGAAAATAAGAACATTTTCGGAGTTAGAAACTTATAATTGAACATAACTACTGTGACTTTATCAAAGAGTAAATAATAATATTAACTAAAAACTGTGAGAGTAAAAGAGTAACTACAAACTTTTAACTACGTCTAAGGAAGTTTATGGGCCGAGGCGTGAAGTCTACGTTTCTGGCACTTTAAAACATCGCAACTATTTCTCGCCACTCATGAGGTTATACGTTATATTCTCTTAATTACCTTCGCTTCCGGAAATTAGACCCTCAAATAGAGGGGTTCGCACTAAATTTTTTAAACTTTATAAATAAGTATTAAAGTAACTTAAGTTTGTACTTACAAAAATTTAAAAATTGTAATTTATTTTTATAAATTTTATTTACGCATTATCTACTATAAGATCACTATGTATATGTGCTTACTTGTGCGAAATAAAAGGCTTTTTATTTATTTATTTATTTACCTTCGCTTCCGGAAATTAGATTGTTACAATGTAGCAAATAATCTATACATCGTATGGATACAATTTTATATAATGTCTTCTTACAAAATATGGAACAGTAAATATTTTGGAATAATTTTGTACTTTCATCATTATCAACCCATTTTCGGCTTAATGCTGAGCTCAAGTCTCCTCTCAGAATGAGAGAGGTTAGGGAATAGTCCACCACGCTTGCCCGATGCGAATTCGTTTCCTCGCGATGTTTTTGAAAATATAGTTATTTTTATTTTTATTACTGAGAAAAGTATCGAACAACCACTAGGTTATTAGTTTACTATACCGTTCCTACCTTCACCGTTAAGCCACAGTAGATATATTACAAGCAGTATAATAACTCGGCCATATTTTTGAAATAAATACCTACAGCCGCGCGCTCCGTAAACATGTGATAGGGCTGCCCGCCTGCAGCATTTTAATTACATTTGCCAACTTTGTGTTTCCATTTAGTTATCTGATTGTAAATATACTTTTTTTTAAATAAACAAATAAAATACTTTGTAAATTGTAGTAAAATAGGAAGTGATCAATAAAATGCGTGTTGTTTTTTGATTGGTAGATTTAAATAAGGCTGATACTAATCAATGATCTTGAAGGACCTTCATATATTTATTTTGGTGATGCCATCTATCTATTACCACCACATTATGTGACCAAATAATAAAAAATCGGTCAAGTGCGTGTCGGGCCACGCGCAGTGTAGGGTTCCGTAGATTATGTTAGCACTTTAACCCCTTATGTAATGTACAAAAATACCGATAACGATACCCCCACACTATAGAATAGACGATAAAAAATTGACCCTGACTTGGCATGTAGGGAAGGAACTACAAAAAACAAATTGAGATTGACCGGGTTCGCTAGTAGTTTAATAAAAAAATCTGGATAGGTATATTAATATCAGCTGGCTCTTTACTTTTTTTATTCAAATACATTAAAGTATGAGCAACACAATAATGTTGTTAAATTCAAACAACTTCTATACGTAACTTCTTTATTACCTTAAAATACAGGTATACAAAACATACATGTCATAAGATTTAAATCTATGTATTACATAATAATCAAAGAAAACAACCTAAATGAAGAAGTTAATAAATAATTATTTAATAATATTATATTAACGTTTACGTCATTTACCTATTTACACAATTTTATCATTTAAGTATTTATTTATATATATATTTATTAAATTATGCCTTTAGAATACAAAATATTAATCAAACTTTATAAAAATAATAACTTTTTTCCTAGTCGTCATAATTAAAAAATCCAATACACTGCGTTCGTCACCGCGGCACAGTCGCAACGGTCTTCACCCCACGATCACCCCACGTACGAGCTGCGTAGGTATAGCTCGCGTTTCGACCTTTAGTATGAAGTCCAACTACTGCTTGTAATATATCTACTGTGGTTAAGCTATTGAGACTTTTAATTTAATGAGTTTGTATTCTGAACTTAGCAAGATATACAAAATTTAGGCTTTAGTTTTCCAATCCCGTTAGAAACACTTACAGATATACAAAGGGTATTTTATATTAAAACCTATAGATTACTTGTCAGATGTTTCAACAACTTCTATAGCTTCGATAAAAGACAGAGTAAGGTTATTTTGAAATTTTGTATTCTATAAATGTGTGGTAAACATTTCAGATATACCTTGAATATTTTGTTCTATGTTATAACAAACAATAAATCAAGGCGGTGGCGTGAAATGTTTAAAATATAGTGCCTTAGGATTTCGCACCTAACATCAATTTCTATTTGCCGGATTTAAGCAGACGGGACTGACACCTGAGCCTTTTCTTTACCTGTTACGCACGAAATTTCATAATAATACCCAAGTCATCCCTTTTCCACGATACGTGTTGGGTTTTGTGTATATTGAGTAACAGGCGTGAACGAAAAAATTAAACGTTATCCATTGCGACGGATTCTCTTGTTATTTTATACAACCAAGTCAAATATATTTTGTTTATATGCATATATAATACTATGATGTCTATTAGTAATATTTTATAGTATATCGTCAATATAGGGAATAAGTTTCAGTCTCAGCCATCTCAGACCAGCTGAGGCTTCTTGGTTTCACCCGCGCTGAGAATGCAGAGATAAAATATAGCCTATAATAGTCACAAATAACGTGGTTTTCTAGTGGTAAAAGAATTTTCAAAATCGGTTTAGTAGATCCAGTGATTTCACAGACAATTACAACTTTCACATCGAAAAACAACAATGCTGCTTGACTGTTATAAGTAAATAGATTTATTGTGGG
Source organism: Bicyclus anynana (assembly GCF_947172395.1). NCBI lineage: Eukaryota > Metazoa > Arthropoda > Insecta > Lepidoptera > Nymphalidae > Bicyclus > Bicyclus anynana. Next base: position 6,288,498 of record NC_069087.1, on the reverse strand, counting down.
AACATGTAATTTAGCAAATTTTATTAATTAATGAAACAAATAGTTTTTATTTACTTTAAAACTAGTAAATTAATCTAAGATATTAAACTTGAAAGTTTACTTAAAAGATTCATTTCAGTTTCACTCGCGTGGTTTCCGTTCCCGTAGGAATTCGGGGATAATATATAACCTATAGCCTTTCTCGTTAAATGGGCTATCTAACACTGAAAGAATTTTTCAAATCGGACCAGTACTTCCTGAGATTAGCGCGTTCAATCAAAAAAACAAACTCTACAGCTTTAAAATATTAGTACAGATTATATTAAGCTGCATTCTACGACAATTACATTATTTAAGTTGTCTTGAACTAGATATATTTATATAATGGTTTTAATTTTGTTAAACGATGTCATGATCACAGTTTCTTGTTTCATTCTATTAATAGGTACTCGTGAAATGTTGTGTTTATACTCCACACTCCATACATTATTTCAAAGTACAAAATGATAACGCAAAACAACTTTAAAAGGTGTAAAGAGAAACATGCATTTACGCTTTCAGAACGTGGCAAAGTGAGCAATGATATAAAAGTGCACTTGCCTTCAAGCAATCGCATAAACACTTTTGCGAAACCATTTTGGGTATTGCGTACATTTTTCTTCTCGATCGTACACGAGGCAAACAAATGGTTTCCGTTTAGGAAATAACACTAAAAGTAGGCACATTTGAAACTGCCACTTAAATCTTCAGATCCTCGATCGCCATTTCTCTCAGAGTCTTAACGGTCTGGAGCAGTGATTCCCAAAGTGTCCGTCTACACGCCCTTCGTATCCGCAACTTCCTTTCAACGCCATGAATTATTGTGTTCTTGCCTATAATGGATGTTCTATTGTAATCAAAATTATTCAAATACGCAAACATATACGCGAAAACAAAATAAAAAAAATCTTTCTGCGGTCGGTCAAAAATTGAGAATGAAATCAAATTAATATTATCACTTTTAATTAATGAACTCCTACAGCAATGACTCATTTATATATTTATATATGTTGATATGGGAACTTAAATGACGTTAGACATTTCATTCGATACGTACGATGCGGATCTGTGTTCACGCTTGACTTTTTTATTTATTTTCCAGAATCACCTACTCTGTATGTCGAGCGCCTTGGTATCAGCATCGCAATAAAAGTGTCTTATGCTGTAAAATGTAAACTTTTAACAGCTCCTGCTATTTCTTTTGATCTAGTCAGCGTATCTTCAAACTGACACGTTCGTAGTGATAATTCGTATCTGCGACCGCTCTCCCGTCTCCCCCGCGACCCGAGCGGACTTCGAACAATCAATCACGTGTTCCTTTGCAGGCGTGATTACCATAAACTTCTCGTTTTAACAGCACCCAGCGCTTCTTCTAAGCATTATCGATCCCTCCGAGCCCATTTTTATTCCTTCTATTTATCAACTTCTCTTTGTAAAGGTCCCTTTCCATTGAAACTTGCAATTGGCAAGTTGTACGGCTGAATTCAGAGATTTGCTACGCCCTCTTTTCTTTAAAGATTTATCTGTGTTTGTGTTGAAAGGTTACTTCGAGTGATGCGCAGCACAGTTTTTTTATAAGCAACAAGCAAAAGCACACGATTTCACCCGCGTTAAACCCTTCCATAAAATCGGTATACCTATCCTTATTACTATTATTCTGCTAAAATGTCAAAGGGCAGCATTTTCGATGGAAATTACCAGGCGACTTGAGTTTTTTCCGTCACTTCCAACAGTCATCGCCATATTTTAACCATTTTATATGTATATCGAAACCTGTAGGTGTTTATACCTAAACCTAAGAAATTACTCTATGTATCCATATCGCATGACAATCAGTTCAGTATAATATTATCGCGAACAGACTACCTGTCATAAAAGTGTGTCAAGTCAGTGTCATGTCACTGAGACTCAGTGAAGGACTTTCATGACAGGTATGAGGAAAATCGTCGCTTATTACAAAAGATGTCGACTACCTCTATATACTTTGAATATATACCGCGGCTAGTTGCCTTAACTGATGACAGGAGGACTGCCTCATTTTTTGTGCAAAGGATCAGCTTGGCTGTCCAGCACGAAAATGCAGTATTCTTGCCACTATTCCAAGTGGGCATGAATTGTATAGTCATTAGGATAAGTTAGCCTAAATTCCTTTGAATTCAATTTAAGAAATAAATTAAGATTTAGATTAAAAACCAAAACAGGCCCTAAATTCCTGGTAAATGTTACAACGACTTCATAATAAAAGGTCCTCCTCAATATTATGTGCTTTCACGAATAAGGTCAACTTGAAGGTTGAACACGCCTAAATGAAGAGTCCCGAAATGTTAATAGAATGCGAGGAAATAGAAAGCGGCTCTACTTCGTCATGTCGCTCTGTCATTAATAATGAAGCCCGAACCGTGATAGGCTCTGCCGTTGGGTTTTACATGAGTCTCTAACAAGATTCCAACACGCTGTGCCCTGTATGATACAGAGATAGCAAATAATTAAACTGAAACATGATTTTTTTATGAAGCGATAATTAAGACGAAAAAATATTTATTTAAGTTGTAGGGGGTAATCTACTGAACCGATTATGAAAATTCTTTTACTAATAAAAAGCCACTCACAAAGAGTGTCATAGGCTATATTTTATTCCCGTATTCTCACGGGAACGGGAACTACGAGGGTAAACTCACGGGGCTTTGATAGCAATCTATCGCCAATCTTTATTAGAACAACCACCTAATATCCTATGTATTACACTATATACATTAAATAGTTCACACACGACACGCAACTCCCTAGTGACGCAAGTAAGGGCCATGCCTCATTAGTGTGTTGCGTTGCTTCGTCGTAATGGTGCTCATTGTAACACCTGCGATACTTTGACGCACGATGTCGCAGTGCAAGTGGACGACGCACCCAGTCTCTACAATCCATACAAAACAAATGAGCACTTCCGTTTATTCGTTAAAACGTCGACTGCGATAATTTATTTTATTAAGACAACCAACAGCTGATAAAATTTCACATGTCGATATTTTTACATTATGATAAATATACGAGTACTTATTTCACAACTAATTATAGGTTATCACATAATTCACTAAATAATATAATATGATGTCAAATCAGTAATGAATCAATGACCAAAATAAATAATGCAAAGAAATATCTACTAATCACATAAATTAAAATAAAAAAACGAGAAAATTATAAATAATTTTGTAATAACAGATTATTTTCATTATTAAATGTCATTAGAAATCAATTATTAATTTTAAACAGGGAATGATTGGATGTCAAAACAGTACTAAGAATCATATGGAATTCAATAATGTGCAACGCTTTGTGTCCTTTATACAGAAAACGACGCTGCGTCGTCGCAACATAACGCAACGCTGTAATGGGGCTCGCTCTTATCTAAAGCAACGCGAAGACGTAAATTACGGCTCAACAGGCCTTTCCGGCCGTTAACGATTTCGCCTCGAACTTAAATTTGAAGCGTGAAAGAAAATTAATTAATCACAGGTGCCGCACGGCAAGGCACCGCCCCCACATACGCTGGTATCGACCAAATTGTACTAACTTTACCTATAATAACCGCTTGCTGATGTTGTAAAAGCTGTTTAATCTATATTTCAAAAATGTATTTAAATTTAAAACTAGTGTAGTGTGTACTACTACATCTTTTGATAAACAGTAAGTAATTACTAAAAGCAATTTTGAAGTGATCAAAAGCAAAATTTATGGCGTTTGGCGTCTGACGTTTGGCGTTTGGCGTTATGGCTACTTTTTTTCACAAGAGATCAGCCTGGCTGTGCAACGCGTGAAAAGTAGTCTGTATTCTTACCAATGTTCGACTTGGGACGATTTGTATAGATATTGGGATAAATTAGTTTATGTTTCTTAATGTATTCTTTCTCAATGTAATAATATTGAATAAAAGTAAGCTACTTATTACGTACATAACACGTTATCTATTATTGTTAAACAAATACTTCTTGACGGATATAAAGTTGGACACGAAATTCGTACAATACTTTATCATGTTATGTAAGATAACCTACATTAGTGGGTATTATTGGATAAATTCGCTATAATAATATGACCCAGGTAAATATTAGTTTAGTCACCCTCAAAGCTTAGAAATATATTCGATACCCATATCCTGCCGGACAATGAGGCATGCGAACCGCGCCATATGGCTAGCTGGCGTGCGACAAACGATTCTAACGAACTATGGCGTTTTTGAAGTGGTTTTTTGTGTGTAGCGTAAGAAAGCAATAATAGTGAGAGCGAGGTATCATCAATAAAGCCCATACGTTAGGCCAGGCCAGTTCATTACCGCGCGCCGTGCGTCGTCTCCACATACCCATTACGTGGGAGTTAGGAGACGCGAGCGGCGATAAATAGCGGCCGAGGAGCCCTGCTTTATTTCTCGTGCACAATTTCATTTACATTAGAGGTGCTGAACTGAGTTCCCTCCCGGGAGTCATATGAGACTCGCGTACAGATTCATGCAAAACAAGTTACGAGCGGCGGGGCCACGTGCCGCAAGCCTTAATCTAGTCCGTAGCGTTCTGACGAAGGCGGCGCCGCGTTCCAACCCACTTAATTGCTACTAATTGCTACAGCTTATAATGTGTATGTACATCGTAAACCCGCACCGACTACTATTAATTCCACAACACTGTTACCGTATTTATCCTGTTTAAGTAACGCATAAAGAAAACGTTCACAGTGAAAATGTAATCGAGATAATAACGTTAACCGATAAGATTGGATTTGCCTTTATACCGCTCGTCCGTAATGTAAACTTGACCAATGAATTTTCATTACCTAATGAAAGCAGAGGGCGTTTGACAGAGAAAAGAGATGCTACATCGCCGGCCGTAGAAACATCCAATTTCGCAAATTGAAGCTGCATTAACGCACACGTTACGGATGCCGACATTCCACAATTATGTACTTAAATGCAAATCGCTCTCATAAGTAGTCTTTAATACCACTTTTTCAGATCCAGTACATCGTTTGCATTTTCATTCGGAGTCTACTAAGGAATTCATTCTTGGACCGTTTCAATTCGTACATGGAAACACTTTTATAAGGGTTTCGCTCGGCGTCTCCACCTAATATTATACAAATTTCATTATCGCACGTTTCAATTGACTAAACTGTGTGGTCGTCGTCCCCGCCGGTCGTTGACGATCGTTTTATTCTTTTTCTAGTACATTCGAGTGGCTCTCAAGCTTGATACGAATTAGCTAAGCAACGAGTCCACGGTAATCTCGTCCGCTTACAATTGCAAACGGCCGCTAACAGTGCAGAGTAGTTGCCAATACGCATTTTGTTTGCTTCGCTCTCGATTTAGCTATTCTTTTTTGAGTGCCATTTGCCAAGTTGTGCAATTACCTGAGCTACTCTTGCTATATAATATTACCTATTTGAACTTTTAACTGCATTATGTCAGTCTGGATATACTAGTACATACATAATTATGTTACTATATTATCAAAGAAAAATGTTTGGCCTAGTTGTGATTGTTTTGCTTTAAAACGAGGTTCTCACAAACTCGAATCTGTAGTTGATCGATAGATTTTATCAAAATACGTAAACTATACTTCTTTATTCCTTTGAAAATACATAAATAGAATAAAAAGCATTTGTGTATTTGTCCAGTAAAGCACAAATACACAAATGCTCAGCAAATAATTGGCATATTAAAAGCTAAATACCTCATATTAAAATCGTTGTTCAGAATAATTGATTCAAGAACGAAGCAATAATTCTAGTGGTTTAAGTTACCCGATCAATTTTCTAGAAATAACTTGCCGCGCACGCGTTCTGGCACGATAAATCTTGCAGGCACATGCGCCTTTGCCGCGATGTCTCTTAATATTTGATGCTTTAGACACACTTCTATAACAGTCACTACGCTAACATTATATTAAATTCAACAATTACTCTCCTACAGTATCGTTGGTACCTTAACTAAGTAAATACACTAAATTAATAAGTATTAAAAATTTTGCAAATCTATACTAACATTCTAAAGCTGAAGAGTTTGTTTGCTTGAACGCGCTTATTTATCTCAGCAAATACTGGTCCGATTTGAAAAATTCTTTTAGTGATAGATAGCCCATTTATTGAGAAAGGCTTTAGGCTATTAATTATTGTCGTATTCTTACGAAAAAGGGAACCACGTGGATAAAACCGCGCAGCGTCAAGTAATGTCAAATAATGCATGTCATTGAAACAGGAAATTCTAAAGCTTTACCTTAATTTGTATATTACGAGAAATAGCATTAGCTGAAATAAATTACATTGTAAAAACTTCACACGATTAAGGTTTTCCGAAGTCATAAAGGGAAGCTACGTAAGGACAACCTATAGGAGTACGGTATACTAAGTTACGGTATACTAAATAACAGTTACTAAGTTTTAGAATTATATCCAAAGGAATTAATAAAGTATACGATTGCGATTCTATTAGTTTGTCTATAAGGGATGATACAGGAGATGATCTTTTTAATAAAGCCTAAAAATACGTTTGAATTGATTAACATGCGAAGCAACATAAATTGATTACGACTAAGCAAATAGCAAACGCTCGGGAATTCTATCACGAGGAATTCGATGTATTCTAAATGCATTTTTAAGGCTTAATATCTCAATGGAGAAGTTAATATTTGATGCTCTTAGCTAATCTTAATTACAAAATTGCACGAAAATTCTATTAGTTTAATTTCAAAGATTAGCGTTATCAGATAGATTCAGATTAAACTTGAGAAGTGAGTGAGTAACTATTCTTTTGTCTCCATTCAAAAACTTTTTTGGTAGTTGTTTAGATTACCTAAATTCTACAGAATTTACAAAATTGACATTGTGTCGATAGTCAATTCCTAGTTTTATATATATTATATATGGGCTAGGTATAATAATCCTCCGTAGCGTCAGAAATTTCCCGCGTGTATCTAGAAATTTATTTCCAAGCTCGTAGAATATAAAAGCGTAGAAATACATGAGTGGCTGGAGGGCGATCTGTAAAGCGTTGCAGGTAACGTTGCCGCTTATCGAAGACGGGCGACGCGACGACTCGATCGTATATCTGATTTGAATTTCGCGCATTACGGCCCATCGCACCCCCCACCCCTCACTCCACCCCCTTGGTAAACACTCGCAACACTTTAAGTAACTGCGTTGAGTTTCGCAGGAAAACGTCGTCTGCTTATCTTATTCCTTGGAACAACAGTTACTTAAATATTGAGAGGTTTTAAGGACATATTATATACCATTGACATAGCTCAACGAGTTGCGAAGCTGAAGTGACAATGGGCAGGGCACATAGTTCGAAGAGCCGATGGACGTTGGGGTCCCAAAGTGCTGGAATGGCGATCCCGCACTAGTAAGCGCAGTGTTGGTCGACGCCCCACCAGGTGAACTGCCGACATCAAGCGAGTCGCAGGGATTCGCTTGATGCAGGTAGTTCAGTATCGTGATGTTTGGAAGTCCCTACAAAAGGCCTATGTCCTGCAGTGGACGTCCATCGGCTGATATGATGAGGATGATGATGATGGATGATGATGATTATTTTGTATAGAGAAATAGTGGCATGCGGTAAAAATATTGTTGTAAATAAAGTAGTTGCTGAGGCTGACGAATTACTTTTGGAAAGTTACTGATAACGAAATCGTGGCACGTGGTAAAATATCTCAATAGTTCTTCTTGGAACAATTAGTTACATAAACATGAAAAAGTTTTAAAGATTGAGCAGGGTTGAAACAGGGGCACGTGGAAAAAAATATTAAGCGTTATTTGTTGTTTCCAAAGTTACATAAATATGGAAAGGTTCATTGTCTTTGCAGTGCGTCATCTAATGACGCACTGCAAAGACACGTGAAAACGAAAAGAAAACGTGGCACGTGGTAAAATTAATAAAGCATTTAGTTGTTACGAAAAATACTTAAATATGAAAAAAAGGTTCTCAGACATAGAACGAACAACAAAACTGTGGCACGTGAAAAATATTAACCATTTTCTTAGTCAAACATTTATCCAAATATTAAAAGAGTTTATGGTGCTTGTTAAAATTATTTTAATGCATTCATTTAAACAATTATTACGTAAAAAAACCTTTATAAGTAGTAATGCAAAAATGCACTTTCTACCTTATGGACTAAATACGAAGTCAGATTGAGGAAGGAATTTTCTGTTTTGTACAATTTGTACGTATAGATATATTTATATGCCCTACTTAAAATCTCTGTGCACCCCTAATACATCAGGTACTGCATATACAAAAAACAAAATTTTTCAAAACCTTTCAAAATGAAAAAAAAAAACCAAATCGCACTTTGAAACACTTACGCGACAGTAACTAAACGCTTACACCATTAAAAGAACCAGTAAAAAAGACACAGCAGAATGTTGAAGGTACATTAGTGTAGTGTATTTGTGAAGATCTCACCTAGTCTCCGGTTCCCACGCTCCGCCTTCCGTTTAACGGCAATCAGGGCCGAGCTACGACGCTCTGTCAATACGAAGGCGAGAGGTTTCTCTGATAAACTTATCTCATCCCCCCCCCCCTCCCTCCCTCCCGCTCTTCGTCTATCCATCTACGTTTACATCTTACGTACATTGCTATGTCCTTACGATATTCGTATTTCGCATCGGGTACCTAAATTTAATATAACATATTTTTCAACTTTTTTCTGTACCTACTATGTTATTAGTAATATCATCATCATCATTATCAGCCCTTATTCGGCTCCCTGCTGAGCTTGAGTCTCCTCTAAGAATGAGAGGGGTTAGGCCAATAGTCCACCACGCTGGCCTAATGCGCAGTGGTATGCGCGGTGGATTTACAAAACGGAGGCCCTGGGTTCGATCCCCGGCTGGGCAGATTGAGATTTTCTTAATTGGTCCTACCCCTACCGGCAAAGACGTACCGCCAAGCGATTTAGCGTTCCGGTATGATGTCGCGTAGAAACCGAAAGGAGTATGGATCTACCTCCTCCTAACAAGTTAGCCCGTTTCCATCTTAAACTACATCATCACTTACCATCAGGTGAGATTGTAGTCAAGGGCTAACTAGTAAAGAATAAAAAACAAATATAAAAGATCAATGGCACATTTTTACCTATGTAGGTAGACGCAATAGCAATATTTTGTCCTCTTATAAAACTTGTCTGTTTGGCCGGCTGCCCGGAGTCCGCGGGAATTTGAAAGGAAACAGAAATTTCAGCTTAAGAAAAACAAACGCAGAATCCTATAAAATGCAGTTAATGTCAACATACATGCGAACAAGTTCGGTAAACATATACTGTACTTTCGAGAAGTTGCTCTATTTTGTAGTTTCTCGAATCGTTCCTCGCTCGACAGGAATCTGAGACGGTATACATAGGTACTAATGTTAAAACTTCCACCATTTAGCTATTCTACACGAGCAATGAAATAACATTGTCGCCAGAAAACAATGTAGAACAACGTTGTTTTGCAGGCATTAGATCTCTTTGTGTCTTTTCTTTAATGACCCATTATTTAATTTCTATATGGAGAAACTTACTTTAACTAAACTAGACAGTAGATGTTGACAATACTCACAATTAAGAAAAGTTGTACTCACACGCATAATTAATCTAAGCACCTGAAAAGCAAATGTCTAGGCCCAACCTAAATAATGTCCAGTACAGAGAAAAGCTCAGAATGATGTTACAACCCACGTTCCGGTATCGCTTTAAAAGCCTCAGAATTACTGGTGTGGCGATACTATTTACCCATTTAAACAAACACAAAACTAAACTTTTCTACCAGTGTATTATTTCATAGGCACCACTTTTGAGATCATCTCTGACAAGATGAACGGATTTTTTTTTAATCTTGTTTTCAAGAATGATTTTATACTTTTACAATTTTTCCGGATATCATTTAAAAATAATCCAGTTGGAAATAAGAACTTTACTCGTATTAAATGTTATTGAATTTTCTATAGAATTTAACTTTTTATTAATAATTAAAGGCAGGTCAAGTTTTTGGGCTCTGAAATGGAATTCCTTAGTCAGAAATTCATAATCAACACCTTTTACCTATTATTACCTTATTACTACCATATTATATATACATTACATACATTATTACTATACCCATACCATTGCCAAAACACGCGTAACCAATTTTACCTTTACGTTAGACAAAAATTCCTTCTCACACCACATCTAATCAATATGTAGAGAAATTCCATTGAAAGCAGATAACGAAATCGGTTTACATATTACAATCTACTCCAGAATTATTTTATGCCTCTTTTATACGTCGACACATTTTTATAGGATCGTAAAGGTGAATTAAAAAAACATCAGCCGAGCAGCCGCATATTTTGTAAGCGTATCAACGAAGAAAAGGTTGTAACATCGACTTATTCGCGCAAAATTCTTTATAACACTCATGTACATTAATGTTTGTGTTCGAATTCGTAATCTCCTTTATGCGGTAAATGAAAGATTGTAAGTAATATTTGGAAACCAATTGTTGCCAAAATACGGGGTATTTGAATTCATAAACAGTTAATTTAAACGGTGGACCCATTTAACCAATATTTGATCTATGCTAAGTCCAATCTTCAATTTGGTTACCCAAAAACTGGGTATCATTAAAGGTAGAACTAACCGATTCACTTACTAGAGTAATTTAACAGATTTTAACAACTATGCAAAATTTTATTTTCAGATAAATAATCACTCATGTATAATAAATGTTCCCCGTAAAAGAATTCAATGGAGTAAAAATATAATGACTGCTTTTACGTGCGCATTAATACCACTCGAAGCGCGAGTGATCAGCAAAGGTGGCGAAGTATGAAACGCGGTGTTTTCCAGCGAAACAATTAAATTTCGCACACATCGATGGGATTAAGGGCACAATTTGAGGGCGGGAAGGCTCAAGTTCAAGCGGCAGTAAGCTCCAGCCTATAGCGTCTTAAGTACGCTCGGTTAGACTGAGATCTTTGCGTCGATGTCGGATACTCGATCGGATCCAATCGATATAACGTCAGGGGCGCGTCTACCTAGCGGGGCTAAATACAATTTACCTTTGTTATTTTTCGTGTCATTAAACTGCGTTGCGATTTCGAACGCTCGATCGGGATTGCGAACTCCGATGCGAATTGTTTGTGAACTTTTGTTTCCCACTCCGGTCGCCAGCGACGCGACATCAATTAACGTCGGATCCCGAACGAAATTTTCTTCATGGCCGTCAGTATTATTGGGGATAGATTTAATAGAATTATTATCGAATACGAAATAAGGCCAGATATTCAGATTCAATTTTCCTCTTTTTGTCAGCGGGGAAAAATGTTTAAATCGATTCGAAAATTGAAGCTTGGCTAAATGTCGGACAAATCTCATTCGTGCGATATCACTTATGGTGATATTTGTCGGGCAGGCCCCTCGTTTGCGTGCTACTGAACAAATGGGGGTGACTACGTCACTGGCGTAGGCTCTGGTTCATTTGTAAAGCTTTAACGGCAGTGACAAATTGCGACACTCTCTACTTTTATGTTGCAAACGATCGAAGAATACCGATGCCCATTGTTCAGGCCGCGCCACTATTGCGTCACATTTGGCATTTTTAGACAAAAATAAAAGATAAAATCATTTGTAACGTAAATCAAACTTTAAGCCTAAGCGTTCAGTGTAAAACACGTACATCGGGTACTCAGCAGTAATCTGAGCTTCCAAGTTCAGCATCACGTGTTGATTATACAGCCTTATCTAGGCATAAAACTTGGTGGGAAGATACTCAACACGTTGGAGCCTCACACTCACTTCGCGGCGTTAATGCAAAAGCACGTAGTTTCATGTCGGCGTAGAAAGTTGTGCAAAGTGCACAAAGTGCGCGAACGCCGCGGCAAAGCCTTCATTTGTCGGCTCATGACGGCCACGTGACAAATGTGGACGGGACTTTATGCACCGCACCTACAACGGGAGCGCGTCACGATTATGCACGGCGATGAAAAATGTAGCTCTGAGTTTTAGTCCGTCTGCCAAGCGGTTTTTAACGTAACAATTTGTCATGAGAAATCCATGTGTTTTATGTATGTATTCTTTAAAAGCGGTGAGCTTTTTAGAAATTCTTTTTTCATTACAATTGTCTGTGCTCCTTTATATTAAAATAAAGTAGAATATAATCAGATTTATTTGTACAAAATATGGATTAATAAATAATATACTCAAGTGACTTTAGTCTAGTGCCGAAATATTCTACTATTTCACTGTGCGAATCCACAAAAAACATGAAGGTACTTTACTTATATATAGGTATTTAAATTTTGTATGGAAAACCGCAGGTATATTATGTATTCTAAATTAAACAAAAAGCTTCAACCAAGTTATAAATTTCGTCACATTTTCACACAGTTGTGGCCTACATACTTTTACGCGTGTATTTCACTTGGTAGCGAAATAATTTCTATTGCTAGAGGTTTGGGTAAACGTAGATTGGGTAATTTATATCTGCCTTGAGCCACCCCATTGGGGTAGGAGATACAAGCTCTGAGGATACCCATACCGTTCGTTAAAATTGCTTAATGGATCGATTAAACGTAGAGTTTAATTATAAGATACATTAATTTACCTTACTCGTCGCTGTTTTTAATGTTCGTTAGGATCTTTCTAAGTTCTACTTATAAGGTTGAATATATGCGTAATAAAATACAGGCACTAAGTACAATCAGCTATAAATAATGATATCTATTTGTTTTATATTAAATGATCCGTGATTATGAACAGGATGATATCACAGGGATGAAATACATCCACTTGACTACATTTCTGGCAGTTACTAATAGAGAAGCTTGGCTTTCTGTTGGTAAAAGAATTTACAAAATAGTCCAAGGTGCTGGAATGGCGTCCCCGCACCGGAAAGCGCAGTGTTGGTCGACCCCCCACTAGATGGACTGAGGACATCAAGTGGGTTGCAGGGAGCCGCTGGATGCTGGCGGCTCGAGACCGTTTTGTTTGGAAGTCCATGCAAGAGGCCTATGTCCAGCTTTGGACGTATATCGACTGTTAATGATTATTATGATAGATAATAATCAGCAATATAACAGCAGTTTTGAACCCAAATCAAAAATGATAATCTCACAATTCCAAATCATAAAATGTATGTACCTAATCATTTAGATTTTATCGTTCTGCGTAATGAGTATTCAATGTTAAGCCCTTTGACTTGATAAAGTATATTAAAATTCAATTTGTGAGCCGAACCGTGAAGCAGAACGGATTGCCGACTGATTTTGTCACCCCCTTTTCTTCCATAATTTTGCGACTCACCCAATTTCGTGATGATATTTACTTAGTGCTGTCAAGTACAATAATAGCAATTAATTCTTGAACATTGCCATCCTTTTGAATTTTTGCGGTCTACAGACGCAACGAAATAATTAAATCACAATTAAGTTTTTTACTTAATCGTTTAAGTCATAATTCATTTCTGAAATTGTAGCATTTGCGCTTGCAGTCATGTTACAATAGGATATATAGCATCTTCTCACTAAAAACTAGCTCACTGTCTTTCATCTTTGTACGTCAAGCGGTTTTCAAAATTTTTGTGATGAGTGACCTATCGCTTATATATATATACGAGTAGATAGATTCCGTATGATCATTACATTAAGTTCCTACTCATATCATTTTTTATTTGTTCCAGGTGGAATGCAAAAAAGCACAGCCCAAAGAAGTCATGCTTCCAGCGAACTTGGCGAAGACGAGAGCCGCCGGACGCGGCGCCTACGGTGAGTTGCTAGGTAGCGCCGTGGCGGCCGGCGGTACGCTCCGGTACGCTCCCTACCCTGTCCATGCGCCCGCGCAGCTCCTGCTGACGGGCGCGAGCGCGACCGGCGCCGCCATGTACCGCCGCGCGCTCGCCGCCCTGCGCCCCACCCCGCGCCCGCCGCGCCCCACCCTGACCCCCATCACCATTCCGCCCCTGGCCTACTCGGTCTCCGAGCTCCTCGGAGCCCATGCCCTCGACATCCCGACCATTTATTCTCCCCTCACCCACTCGACGCTTCCTACTCCTATGCCCCTTTGATCCGCAATCCTCTTCCAACAGCATCCCCACCAACCCTTCTAAGCTTGCCTACGTTTTCAGTATTATTCTTTTTAGTCGAATCGTGCTGCACTGACGATCTATCCTATCCATTCCTCTTACTCTCTTACATTCCTCTCTTCTATTGTACCCACCCTTGCGTTTGGTTTAAATGTATCTAAGGAAACAAATAATATCCAAAGTGTCTTATTTTAGTAATTTGCCATTAGAGAATCAGTTAGATAGCAGATTTTCGAAATGTGTACCTACTAACATAAATTAGTAAAGCTCTAGAGACAGTTGTTATACAAAGGTTTATATAAAGATTACATTTTTAAGAAAAGTAGTAAAGTCATCTGGAACAATTTTATGTAGGGTTATAATAGAGAGCAATATTTTTCTACCAGGTTGTAGGTGCTTAATGCCATTTGATTTTATAAAATAGATAGATGAAAATAGTACTAAGCCTGGTATTTTTTCTGATTTTTAAGTAGTTTTTAATATGAAATTATTATTATTATTATTAAGGGCCCTATGGTTCTGCTGATTCTTGCCAGTTTTGCTACATATCCATCCATTATAAACAACATAAGCAGCTTAGAGAAAATTTCTAGTTACGACGTTACTTAGGGCTGAATTGATGAAATTTTTTAAAAATAAATTTTGTTAAATGATATTATATTCTCTAGCTTTTTACTATAAATAGCTTTGCAACTTGATGTCGGCTTTTCAAAATGTTATCATTGGAAGAAAAGAGGTACCTATGAACAGTCGATGTTATTTGAGTTTTGTGAGATTTTAGTAAATTTTATTCTTTATTTATTTATTATTTATTAGATTAGGTAAAAAGAAAACGACTTGTCTTTGTATTTATAGTACTTATTAGATTAATTCTTGGACTTTTATCTTGTGCAATGCAAAAATCTTATGAATTATTTATTTTCTATGTTTTTTTTTAGTTTTACTTTAGTTTATCTTTAGTTTTCTTATCTCTTAGTTAATTATTTGTTATTTATAACAATGAAATGTTAATAATTCACTCTAATGTGTATTATCTGAAGTAGCTCTCGTATAAACTAATAAAATAGTATTAATTGTATTAACTTATTAAGTAGGTCAATTCGGTAGTATTTAGATTAATAAATATCATTTCTAAAACATTTAAAGATGTCTGTTTGTTTAACATGTTTAGCTTTAGACTAACAATGTGTAGAATAGATTAACGATTAAGTCAAGTTATATAATCATCTTTGGTGATAGCAACTAACATCCCCCATTGAAGTCATATTAGTAACTTTTGAGTGGTAGTAAAATTTAGAACACTTAAAGTATTATAATAATTACTATTATCTAAGTATATATTGTAACACACATATGTTTGTACAATCCACAAGAACATTTTCGCCAAGCAAAATAGTGTCTCACGGTACACTTAAAATGTCAACTGTTTCAATGTTTTACTAGAACACACGATTGTATAAATTAAGGTGTAAGGATCGATCAATTTATGTAAATGTTTTTACATTTCTAGATTTCATGTGGTCATTGGGTGCTCTTCCTGACGGTAAGTTATTATTACTATTCACATTATATATATTTTTTGTAAAATCGAATCATTTTCAACCCCCGCATCCCGAAATCATCGTTTTATCGGAACGAGACTGACCAATGTGATATATCTGCCGTCCCCGAATAATTCAATTTGCACTTAACGTACCAAAACGGATCATGATAGCATATAATTGACTTGACAATTTACTTTAACGCATAACGCAATAGACAGGACGATACGCCTAATTAATGGATTATCAAACATGTCGAGGTGTGCTTCCATCCGCCGTAATGGATCACGGAACCTGACAGATACACTATTTTGATTGGCAATAATATGATAAACGATCCGGTGTGGTAATCACAATATCAGCCTCCGTCGGACTGGCCAGCCATCAATCACCCACATTTTTGTACCGGACTTTATGTTCACGAAGCCGATATTGCAAACATATTGTTTTATACGTAGCCATTAGCTATAATGTCTGTTTCGAACTAGTCCACAATTTGTTCTTACATTTCGAACTAGAGTAGCAGTAGTTTACTTTGTAATTTAATAAGTTTGTTAATGAAAAGCTGTAAGACGTTCCCTAATTGCATAAAATCGTCGTTAGTCCACTTATAGTTCGCTACATTTAACGATGTTTACAAAATATCATCTGCTGGACAATGTCCAAAACGATGTCGTACCGAGCTTGTACGATATACTTTAGTCTACCTTTTATGTGACGGCTCTATTTTGAAATTAGGCCAATGCGACACGTGTTACGGACCAAAAATTCACATGGGCCGAATCGCCGGTGCCCGTGTCGACAAAGCGACCGATTGGAATCAAATTAATTGAAAGCATGCAATCTGATAATAACTGAATGTGTTGTGCGTGAGTGGTGTTTTCAACGATTAACGTTTGTTTGTTTTTTACGCAGGTTTCCCCGCAGCGTACGCCGCCTACGCGGCAGGACGTAGCTATTCGGGCTATCCTAGCTTCGGGCTGCCGTACCCCGCAGGTAATCCCCTGGCGAGCTTGCACCACCAACTATCCGGCAATCACTACCACCACCTGGCAACACTACTGCCATACCACCCACTCGAGCTCAGTGGGGTTTACAATGTACACGCCATGCATCTGTGAACTCGCCCGTCGACAATGCATTCCACTAACTGCTAACGATTCGCAACCCACACTGTATCCCTAACCGACTTATATACTCACAAACCATTTATATAACTTAACCCATAACGCTTCTCCTGATCTATAATTGTGGTGAATATGTCCTAACTTACTATTTCACCAACTTATGCCAAGACAACGGGAAAAGTTCGTGTGAACTCTCACTAACAACTTACTAACAACTTAACACCTCTAACAATGACTGAGCCATCTAGATAAATCTGCCACGCCGTCAATTACAAAACGTCCAAGTTTTGAGAAATGCTATTTATTGTTTACCTTCAGAATTCTGTTGAAAGAATCCGACTGAACGCGAGCGCCCCGCTCTGTTTACAAGTGATTCTTTTTAACGATTCTCAAATGCTACGCGTCAAGTAAACACTCGAGCGCAAATACCGCATTAGCTTCGCCTCTCTGTCTCTCCACCCTCTACGTGGTCAGAGCTATATCGCTAATACCTACTTCCTAAATAACAGAGAAGCTTCTTATATATATAAAGAGAGTTAAACAAACGTACTAAAACTTACATGCCAAGAATCACTAATTAAAACAAATTACGCACAAAAATTCAATTCCATGGAAAGTCTTTTTTTTATAATTCGAGTGTAATTTCTACAAAGGAAAATAAACTGTTCCGTCAAACACGGACGCAAGAGTGCCTAATCGGGAGTTAGGCGCAGCTGTTCAAACACTCTTCTTGTTATTTGTCCTACATAGCGTATTCGAGTCCTTTTCACTCTTCCATAATTGTACCAGTAAGCTTTCGGCTTTCTATTTTTGTGGCTCGAAGGCGAGCGCAAAATTTTCGCAAACGCGTCGGGAAATTATGCAACGTCGCATTTTTCGGTGCCGCGTTTACGGAAACTTGATCTATTGTACTTTTTAATACCGCAATGGCTGATGTTATCGTAGATGTGACCGCGGTCGACTGTGGTTGTTTTGTTTTCGTATTAGTCAAACAAATCGTTTCGCACTAATTACTTTTAAGCTACCGTTTTACCGCACGCGAGACAGACGTTTCAAGCCACAAGCGTATAAAAACACGACAATTGCGACCATTAGTTCTGTTATAAATAAGCTTTATATTAGAATTAAATATTTTTGCTTCAGAAAAGCTCTTATCAACGTAAGCTTTTTTGAGATAATAAAACTGTGAGATGTGTTCTTTGAACATTGTTATTCCAGTAACGATGACTTTTAATATTCATGAAATATCGAGGAATATTTTGTTGCCTGTTATTTTTTTGCGATTAAATTTAGTTTTTATTTAGTACATTAACTCAAATTGAGTATATATTTTGTAGAAAGACAAATTAAATACCTTCTTTTAGCTAACCCTTAAAGAAATATATTTTAGATAGGTAAAGTTATCTGAATTGTTTAAGTATTTTACTCGTAATTTCACAGGATACATGTTTTGAACGATTTTATATATTGTCTTTATTTTTAAAAACAATTGGTATGCAAGTTATGTTCTACCTAACTTTTTACATTCTTAAAACTGTATAACTTATAAAAATATTATCTCAAAAACTCGGTAATATGCAAGACAGTAAATATTATTTAAAATGCACAATCCACAAGGGTACGGTTAAGACAGTTTGCACTTCAACGCTGAATAAATCGGCGATATTTCTTATACCCTGTGAGCAAAGCATCAAGAATAGATAGATTTTATATATATAGGATATGCCGATAATATAAAAAAAAAAACCTAGTCAAATGCTATAATATTTTTTTTTTAGGAAAACAGAATAGTTTCATGACAAACATCCTTTCACAGCGATTTGTAAAATGGTGATCGCTTAAAGCGATAATACCTCCTTTGCGCATTTTTCATTTTGGTAAAAAAATATTATTATTAATGATGAAACTATTTTCTCAGATTAATGACTAAACGCTCTCTCCCGTAACCATTGTTGCAATAATTACAGTGTGAAATTGTTTTCATAATACCTATATCAAGTAATCATGTCACAAGACTCTGTAAAATCAGAAACTTTCCTATACAATTATGAAAAGGGTGACACCCAGTCATTAAACCATGCTGGATCAACTATAAATGTAATCTGCATATTTATTGAAAATTTTAGCCTAGACTTATTATTCATCATGTAGCGAGTAATGCTTGGGCTTAGGTTAGGTGAACCAGTTTAACTCATTAGATATAATCTCTTTAGCGTTTCGATAGTAACATTCTAAACTTACTCATATATTATCTTCAATATAGCATGTTTTAGCGGGTAGAATTGAAATTTCTCTAGCGTATAAACAAGACTGAACACAACTTATAAACTCTTCTTAACTTGAAGATAAATTGTAGTGTTAAAACATTTACTTTACACGTAGTCACGGAAGGGCACTCGCGGACTACGCGTTTTTCTTCCCCCTAGTAGAGTTCGTGCTTATACTGCAAATTCGGAACCTCATGAAACGGCAATCATATCAGAATATCATTATTGGATTGTGAAAAAATTGGAAATACATTATCACTATTTGTGGTAGAGCCGTTGGTATTTTGCGCAAATTGCCGGCAAATTACAAGATATTGGAATCATTTTAAATTTCATTGTTACACAGGTGTACAAAACAGGAAATTAATTATGTGTCATTACACTCGTCCGTGCATGCTGTCAATTTAATATTCGTGAATTAATGAAATAACTTACGATTGTAATAACTATGATTAATTATTATTATTGTTTATTAATAAAAGTTATAGATTTGATATATTTAATCATCTTTTGATTCAATTGATCTTGTAGACTCCCAGTGTCCGATTAATTACTGGAAAATAAAAAAAATGGAAGTAATTTGAGCTATATAACAACCAGAAACGTTGTGTTCAGTCGTAACTATTGCAGTTAGATATCTAAGAATAACTTCTACAATATAACAATTACTTAGACAGATAAGACATGTAGACGATTAGCTTAGGAGTTGTTTTCTATAATTACTAAGTTTAGAGGATGAGTAGGAATATTTCATCACATTAGATTTTTATTTTTGTAGTTTGTTAAATATTTCTAGAGTTAGTTTAGATTTTGTTTAATCGATAAAATTAATATAATCGAGCTTGGAAAGTGTTATTTTAATACCTAATTGAATATTTGCTATAATTATAACGTATACTTATGTAGATACTATATACCTACTTTGTGTTTCAAAGTTATTTCTCTATATTTTATATATTTACACTGCTTAAGCGATAATGTTATTAATAATAATATTTATTGTTGTTGTTGTGTAATATTTTTGGATGCAAGTATTTTACGCTACCTTCTTCGTGTTAATGTTATTATAACAGTTTAATTGTTTGAAAGATCCGAAAATTGATAAAATCTGTCCCGAACAATGAATGAAAGGGATTATCGACGATTCGTGGCAAAGCCGTCGCTTCATTACAGCGCCTCGCAGTAATTAATTTCATCAAAATTAAGATTTTTATCAAAATTATTACGAAATATACCTATATAAGTTAATTCGAACATAAAATCGCTAAGTGTGCGACCGTCCTTATCGCCATCCTCTAAACTAGTCATAAATAAAATAAGCTTGAATATTATATCGTGTAATGTAATTATATAATGTTTAATGTGTGGCTTCTGAATATTAACGAAACTCATTATTAAGTCGTACCGTTGTATCGGTCATTAAAGTAATAGCTGAGCATTTAAACTTGATAAATAACCATAAAAATATGCAATTTATAACTTTTCATTTTCCAGAAGTGAGATTGACTCGCTTCTGTATTAATTATTCACTTATTTACGTGTGTTTAAATATACTGTACGCTATAAAAAATAGTGTAATTCGGTAACTATTATTTCATACCGCACCATAGGAAAGACCCTCTCCCTATTTTGGTTGTGCGTGATACAAATAGAGATCGATCATAAATAAACCTCCGTCATTATATTGTGCGAGTCAACAATTCCGTCAGTCGATAAACTATTAATTTCCAAGTTTTTCCATAAAGGTTGCGGGTACGATTGTATGAATAGGGTTATCACGGTACGTCACTCCGCGCATTTAAATTCTTTGTTAGCATCATATTGTTTTTCATTTCATGTTAATTTTACAAAGTGTAGCCATATCAGGGCACCGGATAACGTGGTTACTTTTTGACATACTTTTGTTTTGTTTAAGCGCCGCGGTCCTGTCGGGGCCCCCCGCAGTTCCGTGGCGGGCTTTTTAGCTTTTTTTATTTTGTTGCCGCAGGTGTAGTGGGCGTTATGCCGGCGGAAAGTCGTCTGATGGGTGTGGAGTATGTAAACCCGGGTGGCCTCGGCCAGGGCTCGTAGGCCCGCCGCCGCCGCGCCGCTTCCGTCTCCACGGGCCGCAACCCAACCTCTTTATCCCGGAACGACCGTTAACGGCTCCCGCAATATCTTACGAAAACAAATAAATCTTTTCTAAAGCGAACATCTCTTTGGTATCACGCCCTCCATTCTCCCCCGAATCGCAGCTAAGGAATGCAATGTCGCAAACTTGCGCTATAAATTATAACAATGGCAGCGATAATTCGCAGATGCGTACGTGAACGTAGCCCGGCTAGGTCGCCCCTATAGCTCGATGTTACGTTTTAACATATTCAAACCAACGTGGTTTCCATCAGGAAGTTTATCCACTATTAGATAAATTAAATTTAGGTATTCTTAAAGCACAATTTTTATCAAATATTGTAATGTAACCCATTTGTGTCAAATATTCTAATGTACTAAATGTGTAATTTAAGTCACTAGCATTGTTCTTATCACTGTTTCGACATATCGTCTTTTAATTTTAATCGTAAGCCTATGATATTGTGAAGCCAATATATTTTAAAATAAAGGAATTTTCCGCTATATAAGCATAACGTTTTATCGTTTACTGTCCAACTGAATCGGCGATCGAGGTCGATCACGGCCCGCTTATTTAACATTCGTTCGCTTATCGATTGCGACCGAAATAAACTGAAAAGAAATAGTATGTAGCGTGGAGTCGGCTAGCGTGCGGTGAAGTTTACTTGTTCCTTATGATCCGAGTTTAATACCTGCGCGGTTTGAATGAATTTTAACGTTGGCTTTCGTTTTCTGACTCATCCAATGCGGCACACGCAGCGTGGTGTCCGCGCCGCGCGCCCCCTCGGCCGGCCGGTAAGCTGCTGGAGCCGGCACGTGCGACCGCGGTCTCGCCGCCACATCTTCGGCATTCCTCGCATTCTACACGCTCGCCCTCAGAATGCAGCCCGCGGACCAGATCCGCAACTATTTTGCATAGTTCGATGCAACTCTGCACTCACTTGCTTCAGAATGTAGATTTATTCTCGGCGAACAAAGCCGCTCGCTCGCTTTGGATACGCTCACTTCTAATTCAACTTCCCCATGTAAATTAAAGAACTTTTTAAATAAATAGATGAGGCGGCAAATGACCACGGGTCGTGAACGGTACCAACTCCGTTACTAATTTATAATTTAAGATATTTATCCGTAAACCGTGTTAGTTACTTTGAATCTTAGTGCTTGTTTCGTAGGTCGGAACGATGTGCGTTTTCGTTCCGCACTTTTCTCTATATTCTTATTAGATATTCATTTGAACTCTAGATATTCCTAGTTTAAGATAGTATTGGCAAAATGCATCGCCAATAGATTAAGAGTGCTGTGTATGGATGGGTCAG
Source organism: Bicyclus anynana (assembly GCF_947172395.1). Classification (NCBI taxonomy): domain Eukaryota; kingdom Metazoa; phylum Arthropoda; class Insecta; order Lepidoptera; family Nymphalidae; genus Bicyclus; species Bicyclus anynana. The sequence goes on along the minus strand of NC_069087.1, from coordinate 6,266,029 downwards.
AGTTATTTTTAGTTTTTTTTCAGGAATGTCATAGATGTTATTACCTCCTAAAGTAATCCGTTAGCCTAGCTCCATCGCCCGTACCTTTTTATTGTAGTATTTCATTGATGGAATGCTGACCCGGAATACATTGAGCCAATTCTATTAGCGTTCCACTTTCTTCTAGACTATTTAAGTACCTACCTAAGGTTGATAATAAAACCTTTGGAATGACAGCAAATTTATTATCCTCTGTACATATCTACCTCTACAAGACCAGGACTAGTAAGGATAGTGTGAAAATCTCGAGAATTAGATCGATTCTCTCATAAAAAACTAATTATCTCAGTTAAAACTGGTATGAAAATAAAACTCAAAAATATAAGTCTTTCGCAAAAAGATTATACATGATGCAGTATTCAAAATATTTGAATATTTGGGAGAAGGATAATAGATTTGTTTGTCAAACGATACATCCAATAGTGACATGCTTATGTCAAGTCGAATGACACCGATAGTGTTGACAAATAACAAGAGAAACAGGAGTATGGTGAATGGAGTGCCGTCCGCAACAGCAATAGGGCGAGTAACATTTATCTTTGAAATTTGAACTAAAGTTTGACCAGTATCTCCGTTGAAGATATAGAATAGTGTAGGCGAAATTGTACGTAAGCTGAATTTCTGTTGTGAAGAATTTTTATAAACAGTGTGGTAGATTGTTAGTGTTCTCAATACGTAAATTAGCAAAGCTTAGACCTTATTATAACATAGATTCTAGTATAGAGGAAGAATTAGAAGGTCAGAAGCCTAAACCTATGTAAGCAGAATTTGTAGAGTCAATCTGGCGTTTTAAGAGATTTCAATAGCGGAGTTTCAGTATAGTCTAGTGTTAGTATTTTATAGCGGGCGAATTCCTTCCTATTGTAAATTAGTGAAGCTTAAAATTAGCGAGGAAAAAAAGAAAAGGAAAGCTCGAAGTTGTTAAAAGTCGGAAAATAAATAATTGCTTTATTTTAACCATTTAGCGGGTAGTTAAGTAAGCAATCGAAGCGGTAGAAATTTGTCGGTAAAATATTGTGATGGTGGTGCAAACTCTTTTTATAGTGGTATATGTTGTCTTTAGTTTTAAGAAATAGAATAGAAGTTTTATATGTATTTTAAACAGTTGTGCCTTAGGCAGACGGTATTCTAGGCTGGAGATAAAATATTGATAAACTAATTTAATGCCAATAGACTCTGTAGTCATATTTCCGATTCCAGACATAGAATAGAAAGTGTACAAAAACTTTTTGCTGTAGTTTTTAATGTAGATGTAAGCGGTCTCCTCCGCAAGTATTTTATAATTTGACTACATGGTTAGACGATGTTTTATAATAATATTCAGTATTCAGTAGACAACTTTTGAAAAATTTTCTCTATTTTAAAAAGTGTGATTTTATATTTCTGGATTCATTTTAGCTTTTTTTTGATATTATATCGCTTTTCATGTTCCAACGATGTATGACTGAACCAAGGTGAATAAAACGTATGGAGTGAATAAAACTTGTTCCTCCTTATTTTATAGAATTTACGGTGATGAGATAAAATATATTTGTGTTAGGTTTAAAGAAAGGATTCGCTGTTGATTTCGAGCGGGGTGGCGCGTGAGAAACGGCCAGAATAGAGTACACATTCATTTGCAATTGAGATAAGTCCCGGCTAAACCATCGGAAATCCGCAAAAACGTATAATCTTCGTGGCAAGTTATTGATGGCAGCTATTAAATAAACGTTTTCGGTGTGTGTGCGGGGCTCATATGTAGGCTGAAATAAAACATTTCAATCGCGCCGAGTGGGAGATGAAGAACGGGGATCTTTTGCTCGTGAAGCATGAGTACTCAATTTTGAGAAGTACTTACTAAACTTTGATAAGATCTTTTGTAGGTATTATCGCATGCACTTGTATGTAGGTATTGTAAAACATCCATCATCATATTCATTGTTAAAGTTGTGAACGGTATTTTACATAAAATGCTTGAAGTTCTTCTAAAAAAGATCTATGGATTTGTCCAAATTTGTGCTAAAACGATCTTATAATTGAAACAAAAATTAGTGCAATTATTCTTCCAATTAGAATATTCCACCAAATGCTACCACCAAGTCTACAAATAAATTCAATTGATTCTAGCCACATCAGTTCTATAAAACATCCTTATTCATGTTTTTATATCATTAAAAGTTTTGCAAAAACTTAACCAACTTTCAAAAGTCTTTCATGACTTTTTTATATCTACAAAAAATTTAGAGAAATACGTTTTCAATTATAATTTTATCAAACATTGTTACAAATAAAAAAATCTTCATGTAGGGACATGGTTACAAGAGTGGGCCTTAAGGCTAAGTACGCTCTGTGAATATTTTGTACGGTCGTCATCCCACTTCTGAAGAAGAATTATTAACTTTCCCCGAACTTCGCAATTATGAAAGTTCGAATAGCTCTCGCAAGACGGCCTCTGAATTTATAGATGAATATGTGCTTCCCGTAAGGTGAGAGGCTTACTTGGGGTGCGAATCACCTTACCTCTATAAAGTCCCTACGACTTCGCAGCTAAGCCAATAAAATTGGAAATTGCCTGGTGCTAACTTGTAAAATTATTTTGTATTCCTACTATTTTATTACAATACTTTTTGGTGCGTACTTTATCAACAATAAACTAAGTATGTATATTTCATGTTGTTTCCTATTTTATTTTAAACTAGCTGTTGCTAAAATCCATCTACAATGTCATTCTTCTTTTGATATCAAAATCAAAAATATGTTTAAATTACAAACAACTTTCTAGTTCATATCATCGTTTTTGTTTAGTTAAATGATTATTCCTTAGTAACAAAAATAAATTTTACATACAAATTTTCACCTGTATCATTCGCTTCAAATATAATATTTACGACAAAAGGCACTCTTCACTAAGATCCAATCTGTGTACGAAACTGGTTAAGCGAAAACCTAAACCACATTATTTACTTTCGCTTTTACAATAGAAGTAAAGATTTAATGTTTATTTAACGAACCAAATTGTTACACTCATAGGCCTAACTATTAATAACTTAACAACTTACGCACAAATTACATCTAAAACATGTGTTACTATGTAAAGTACAAAGTTAACGTCCGCCACAGCTGATATGACCTGTGTAGATACACGAACTTCCTTCACACTCACTGCTAAAGAGAACTGTTTAAGTTGTAAATTATTTGAGGTCAGAAACACGCCTTGAGCCCGAGTTTAATTAGGCGTGTTTGTTGCTTTCTTGCCTGTGATCCGGGAACTTCGACAACAATAATTGAGCATCAAACGTTTGGGGATTTGATTTGAAAACCCGTTCATGATTACTCTCTTACACGCTCTGTTATGGATCTGTGCACTAAATCATGACATGTTACGCCGTAGTCTTTCATTTTCATTCTGCGAAAGACAATAAATATAAGTGCCGTCGACGTAATGGGAAAAGAATGAGCTACGTGCTATCGACACGTTAACGATCAGTAGACGTGTCTGCGCTACTACTCAAATTCTTATTTATTACTCGGCAACCCTCAAATAAATAGCCTCTCACATCGCAGCGTAATGTTATTAAAATGTGTCAGCATTTTAGTGAGGGCCGGCGAGCGAACGGACGCGAGCAACCGCGAGCGCGCGCCGCCCGCGCCATCTATCATTCATCCTCCATTACTTATATTGTACTTTTTTTTGCAAAGTCACTCGCAGGCCGGTAATCACCTGGTGCGGCCGCGGGCCTTCATTTTTCACACTAAATCACAACTCGCTCATCTAACAAAAATAAAATTTGTCGTACAAGCCAAGCACTAATGGTGATATTGTGAGCGAGCGAAAACGGAATCCGTTCCCTTTTAAGGATTACTTATCTAAGAGCATCGGTATTCAGATTGCACTTAAAATACGTATTGAAAAATTGTACGTACATAAATATTATCGAGAGCGATCCGTGCGGAACGTTTCAGCGTACACAGACTATTTACCTGCGAACATTTACATTTACTAGCAATTCAGACTAATTTAAAATTCGAAGACACTAAAAGCTTTGCAAAATTCTGCGCGAAATAGTATGGGCGGTGGGTAAGGCGGGGCGCGAAGCTAGTCCGCGAGCGAGCGGCGTCGAGCCGCCGCCGGGACGTGCGCCGTATGCTAATGCCACTCCCTATTCAATAAGCAGACCGCCGCGTGCCACCGAGAACTCACGTCAGATAATTTACTGGATATTTTGTAAAAGTTTTTTTCGTCCTCTGTGATTTATGCGCGCGAAACTTCGAGCTCTCTTTTTCATTTGAATGCACGTGACATACGTTATATTTTTTGTTCCAACATAATCTCAGCCCGGGGAGTCTTCCGTGCGTTCGTCAGGCGTATGTCTCCAATGGCTAAATTATGCATGCGTTTACGCGCTTCAACTTTACTCGCGCTTGATAAATTTGATGAATACATACTTACTCCTACAATACTCCGGGCAGTTTTGATATGCGATGGTTCAGTCATAGATCTGTGTGTTCTATAATTACCGAGTGTGTGAGTCACTCGCGTACGTGGAGCGAATGCGAACCATGTGTATGTTTGCAGTGGACCTGACCAACGGACAACTCACACCGAATAACAACACACCGCTGCTCGCGCAGGCGCTCTCAGGTGAGGCCATGCCATCCCCATCACACTCCTCATACCGTCCTCACTGAAATGCCGTCCAATCATGTAGCTCATCCATCAATCAGGGACAAATCATTTTTACATACATTACATCCAGTGGTGGTTTAACTGCTGTTAATACTCGTAATTAAATATTACTCAATGTATTATATTTCAGCTTAAATTGTGTCAAATCAGTCATAGAAATTAATTAATTAATTAATGTCTCTTCCAAACAGAGTTCAACGTGGTATCAACTGAATACAAAAATATTATTTATCACAAAAATGCACCTGAAAGTACTATACAGTTATTTATGTAAGCAGGTGACTCACCTGATGATAAATCATAATAATTACTCGTATTAAAGAAAAGTTGCATCTCTAAGAAGGCAATTTGAAATACGAGTATGCCTGTATTCTAGTGGCAACTACTTTTTAAACTGTAATAACTCTACTGTACTGTTAATACTAAAAATAAGGGCTAGTTTGGCTTAATATTTAGACACAATTTTATTACGCCTGGCGATGCGTATTCACCAGTGTGTTTTGATGTCAACAGTAAGGAAGGAACCAAGCGGCAATGCCCAACATAAATCACAAAAACGCGCAAGTTTGAGTTATAATATGGTGGTGCCCGCTGATGCGAACTGACTATTGTCGTGATGTAAAACGAAAAGTGATGAACCCAAGCCACGGCCGAAAAACATTACTCAAGTTTGTTGCGAATTTTGGATATATTAGCTATTTACTTGGGGATACAATTTGCCTAGTGATATATTCACATACAGTGGTTTTTTTTGTCCACATTAATGAACGGCCAAGGAACTTCTCTGAATTGTGCTAATTTCAGTTTTATCTGTTTGGGGGGCCTAGTGACGTGTATTGACCAGTGTGTTGTGGGGTCCACAGTGATGAACAACTACCAGGCTGCCGCGGCTGGGTTCGGGCCGCCGGCCTCGCCGCACACGGCCGGGGGTCGTGCGGGGTTCCCGGCCGCTAGCTCGCCGGGCCCCGCGCTCGACGTGTACGGCTCGGCGGCGGACAGCGTCGGCTACGTACAGGCAGCGAGCCCCCAGCCCTCCGGTTTCCCCGCCATCGCTGTCAGCCGTGCACCCCTCAATTACACCCCAGTAAGTTATTTTATTTTATTATTCTATTTGCCGGAATAAGCTGATAACACGACTGATATAAAAGTTGCATGACAATCGCCTATATAATTAGTTATTCTATAGTTATTACGCTACTCTTGCTTACTACAAAAATCTATGGTTAACAAATATTATTTATTCATGGACCTTTTTCATTTTAAACATATTAGGCAGTGATATGTCACAAAATATTAGATAGAGAAAGAAAAAGAATATTCAGTAGATTAGTTGACAATTTACATTCTTACAAAACAAATACAGGTAACTTAGCATAATGATAACTGCAAGTTGTAGTGCTGATCTTAGTAGAAACATAGGAAGATATCTGTAATATTAAAGGTATGATCGTGATAGAGAATTCAAACTTAATTTATTTCTTGATAAATGGTATAAAGTTTATTAACTTTCGATTGTAACTTTTTTCATTTGTTACGTCATGCTCAAAAATGCCTATTTCAGTAAGACTCAAATGAAGGCAATTCAGAAAATTGTCCCTGTTCGAGAAGTTTCAACTGTCACGGAATTCAAATTAATGTTTGTTCTGTTTTGTTTTTCTTCCGACCTCTTGATTTGTACTCTTAGGACTCTTAAATTCGTTTAATGCAAGATTTCCAGGATTTTTTTTACTTTTGTGTAAAAACAAAATTACACAGGTAATTGGACGGTTGTAATTATTTAGATTGCCGTGTCTATCTTCACTTATAATAATAAATGGTTGTTTATTATATAGTCAGTTACAATTTGGTTGTAATTCCTAATACAAATATAATGTGGTAATCTATTTAGTTATGTAATATCCTCTTCATCACTGAAAAATTTAAGTTCTAGATTTAGTCATTAGGTTGAAAAATGACTTCGAAAAAGGTATGCTACGGTCGAGCCCATTTGCTCGACTTGGTGAGGGCACTGTCGTGTCCCTTGTTATCAGTGATAGTTATAAACTGTCAATAAATTGAAAGAATAACTTTCGTACAGACAGTGTTTATGCTAAAAATATATTCTGTGTTCCAACAAAGGTTTGTAGCTAAAGTGCGGGTAGAACGTTAAAAGTGTTAGTCTCGCTTTATTGTACGCCGACAGAGCTGTTAGGCGAGCGGCGCTAAACGCTGTCACGCCGCACGTGACAGGCACCACAGGCGCAATTAGCAGACGACACTCTAAAATTTTAGCGAGACGGTCCAATCTCATTACCGAACCGATCTTCCCGTCGCTCTTACGGCGTAATCACCATAAGTTAGCGAGGAAGTGAAGCGTGGGAGATGCGATTATAAAGTGTTCCGAAATATGAGAACGGCGGTCGATGGCGGCGGCAATCTACGCGGTGCATTGCCGCGGGTAATGGCTTTTTAAAACTGCGACCGTGCTCCATAACCGCTTCCCAGCCACGCCATCAGTCTTCATTGCTTGTCGGCACCCGCCGACGCAGCCGCCGCCGAGATCTTAACTCCTCACGTCGTATCTCTGAGACATTTTTCAAACTGCTCTTAAAGCTTTTAGTTTTCCTTTGTACAAAGTAAGACATCCCCATTTCAAATACTAAAAGCAAATACACTCGAACTTGACTCGTGTTCCAGAAGTTCTTTAAGACTCGCTACGTTGGAAAGGTCGCGCGGGACTCTTTTGTGAGTTACGGGTGACGCTCGCATTACTCAATCCGTATATCAAATGGGATATGAACTCGATCATTTGTGATCGTCGGGGTGGAACGGATTCTTTGTTAATGAAAAAAATGAACCGTTCAGCCGGCAAGCGGCTCATGTGGTTCCTGGGTGTAAAACGGTCTTATTAGGTAACGGGAATGCCCCTACGGGCAATAACCGTAAATCAAGGAGAACAAGCGGTGTAATTACCGCTGCCGAGCGGTCGCGCGCCGCTCTAACTCATCCACTCGCCGTTTTTATTTTGTTGTCCGCTCGCTACCGCTCTATCGACTGCGAGACTCCAAACTTACTACCTTTAAATCTGCCCCGGAAGAAGTTAATGTTCAATCGAACGCTTTAACCATTCAATTATGACCCGTAAACTTTGAATTGAATTGTGCGAACATTTCCAATCGTTAGCCGACCATATTAGTGTATCGATTCTCGAAACAGAATCAGCTTGAGCAGTATTCATTCGTGTGATTTATTTTGTCAATTTTCAATGTTACAGGGACCCTTGATTCCTGCGGCTTTCACCAACGGTTATCATTGAAAGTGTTATAGCACAATATTTAACGTGAGTATTATTTTTTATAGTGCGGTCTCGGCGTACATAATTAAAATGTCGTTACGTGTAATGGTGCTTTAAAACGCGGCGTGTGTAATTGTTGCCGTCACAAATATGAACGTTCAAGTGGTTCGTAATAAACGTTTACATAGTGCTTTAAGATTAACAATGCCGCTATAAGCAGGACTATTACGTCGTGCTTTTATTTAATTAACTCGAACAATACTCTTCACAACAGCTAAGCTTTATAAAATTCTTGTGCCGTTGCGAAAATCTCAACGACTAATCTACATAGCGGTTTTTATGAACAAGCTTAACAAAGGTTTTGATAAATTAATACTTAGAAACTTAAAGCTTTCTCAGTACTTTTTAATTGTACGAACATCGATTTTTTCTTTGAGCGGTTTTCATTTTGTAAAATAAAAAAAAATACTTGACATCAAATATATAGTAAAACTTAATGTTGGTTTTTGTACTTTTCGATAATTTATTTATTCTTGGTATTTTAGTTTTAGTGCAGCAGTTACAGCTTGGAACCTTTTCATAGTAAACTACCAAGTAACCGTAGTTTACTTTTGCAAGGTTCTATCCCAATCTCATTGCGCGCGGATTGTAACAGGCAGTTTGTATCGTGCAGGTGGCGAGCGGCGTGGCGGCGCGAATCACCCCGACGCCTTTCCCCGAGCCGAGCGTTCGCGCCAGCTGCCGGCGAGCGCGCGCACGCCGCGGCCGCGAACACCTGCGAGCCGCGCCACGCGCCGCATCGGCGACGGTCGTGTAATCCGTCCGGCCACCGCGCGGACCGATCCGTCGACCGCGGCATCTCAACCTCACCGTACCCACCACCACGTTCCCAACTCTCCCGACCCCACGACCCGACCTCGATCCCCACCCCTTAAACTTCGACACCTTGTCTATTGTAAATATTGATAATCTACTTTTTGTCGTGTGAACGAGAGATAGTCTATTGATTAAACAGGTATTTTTTCAAATTATTCTCGCTTCGACTGTACCGTAGATGTGTTGTCAATATAAACGATTAAACTACAAAATAAAAAAAAATACATTTCGTAATACATAAAGAGCATCTAGACGATTCGATCGCAGGGAGGTATATCTTAAAATATTTTATTATTCATAGTTAAATTACAGTTTAAGGTGTAACTTGCATGTCGACATTTCCATTTTGCGAGTCGTTTGAGTTGTTAATAGAGGATCGGTTCCGTGGCATTTAAGAATCGCATCCGGCGTTCAAGTGTTTCGCGTACTAAAATTTTCGGTAGTGAGCTTTTATATATAAGAGTTTCGAGCGTCATTAGGAGCCGATTGCGGGCCCCGGCCGAGCGCGTCCGCTCGCCCGGGCTCGCGCATGCATTCGGTCGGTAGCGGTAGGTTGGTCGGCTGACCGGCGCCGGCGAACACTTCGGAGACAATAACGCGGTTCGCGACCGCGCGATCGCCGCGCGCTATCTCGCTCGTCCACCAACACATATTTTATTCTATCTATTTTTAATATTAATGTCAAATATTAACATAATTACTATACTAATACATATTTCGCATATTTTACCTATGAATGTAATTATTTTCGCCTAATTCGAATTGTATAAAATCACATCTATGAGCGGCTATTCTGTTTCTGTAGAAAAATTCTGGATTACTTCCCTATAAGACTATGTTAGTTACGCGTATACATACTTTCTTAATATTAATAATATGTATTATGATATAAAATTTTATCCTAAGGATAACATGATCATATTTACGATTTTCATAAGGACATTTTGGAAAGCTAAGTCGGTACATTTCAGAATATCTCTCATCACATTAAGATAATAATTCATTTCTATCTTGTACCTTTGAAAGTAGGTATTGTAATTATAATAAATAACAATTTTGTGCATTACGTAATTAATATTTCATTGTTTCTTACGATTGTATTTACCTTAATATAAGACCACTGTTGAAAATATTTGCGGCTCCACCAGAAACGCGGAGTCACACAGTACTTAGTCGTATTTAAAGTTTTAATCAAAATAATAATATACACAATAAAAATTTTCATACAGAAAAGGCGATAAAGACAATTCTAACTTTTCAATAAACCAAAGACAGGGATATAAAAAATCAAAATCAAGTGCGCAGGTTCGAGGTAATAGAGTAAAATAAAAGTCAATTCATTAATCATATTCGTTAGGTACTGGAAAACTTTTGACCACTTTGTCTAGTTTGCAGCAGTCAGGAGTAAGGCACGCAAGCGCAGCTAGCCGAGCGCTGCTCGGCGCGGCTCGGCTCGGGCCTCCGGGCGGTCGATGTCTGAGCGGCGCTTGCGTCTCTCGCTCGCTACACACACGTGCACTCGGTTGCAATCATTCGTTATTTACTATTATTACTCATTACCAACATCAATTAAACATTAATATTATAAATCTAGGTATTAAATTTTAGGTAATAATAATGAACAATCTTTTAAATGCTATTATTATATAAATACGTTATAAATATAAATGTTTCCTGTTACAAAAATATTGAAAATGATACGAAATAAATCAATATTCTTTTTAAAGGTAATTTATTACTTATGAGTATGTAGTTAATTGAATAATGGAGTGTTAAAAGGAGCGTGCCCGTCACCGGGTGGCGCGCTCGCTTCGCGTTTTTTGTTCGTTCATGCCCAAACATCGTTCGCTACGTGAGAACCCTCACGAGCCGCGCTCGCCCCGCGCGCGCGACTTCCCGCAGGAGACGCGACCGCTATTATGTTGTTAAACGTTAGCTAGGAAATTGATAATAAATCGAAGGTGTGAGTCTATTATAAGACGGTCGGAAAATCGATATCATACCTAACAAATTAACGTAATTATTTGTTTTATATTTACGGTGTTATAGGTATTTAAGACATTTTTCTTAGAATATTTAATTATTACGATGAAATGTTATAATTGTTAGGCCCAGGCCGACGGCGGGGCGGCGCGCGCGCACCGAGCCGCCGTCGGCCGTCTCATTCACTCTTACATCCTCACTATAATTATATTTTCTTACCGACCTTTTTAATGTAGGAAAAGCGTACACGGCCGCTTATCCCCGTGCGAGTTCGAGTACAAAAGATACATAATATAGTGAGAGACGTTCGTTTCGCTCGTTCGTGAGAAGCCATCGGTTCGCCGCGACTGCACCGAGACGACCCAATGACAATTACTATTGTATATAAATAGTTAGCCGCATGTGTAAAAACGTATTAGTCGATACCATCTGATCGATATTATTAGACTCATTCGAGCTACAATCAGGATTAGCTTTACAGAGATATTAGTTTCATTGTTGTTGTTATGGTTTGTTGATACAGTTTGTGAGCTTGTTTCGTTAGTCCCTTTAGGGCTTCCACACGCGGGTCATTCTTTATATTGTATGAATTTTTATATTTTTTTATGTGCATTATTATTATTATCATTCTAAATGATTTTAAGTAGCTCTTTTTTATACTATTTAATTAAAGTAACGTATTGCCAAGCAATATATATTGAATAAGACGTAAATTTTTGAATACAATATTAGCGAAAAATTGGAGTTGTTACGTAGATTCAATCATTCAAAATGAATAGTTAGATTTGTTCGGTAGCTGGGTATGGCCCGCGTGTACGTAGCCGCGGCTCGGTGTGCGCTAAACTAACTTGTACAACGATATTTTCATAGGAATGGCTACCTTTAGATTGAAATCGTACGGCCATTTTGTAGTTAGTATTTTGGGATTGATCACTCGAATGCGTAGGACAGTCCAATCGGTCATTTCGTAAAGGAAACTGTGGCTTTGAGAAAGAGGCATAATCTTGCCTCTGACCGGCCGTAGCTTAGGACGCATTTTAGTCTAGAGTTGTCGCAGCCGCCATCGACGCCGTTACATTCTCGCTTGTTCGTTTCACGTTAGTTATTTAATTTCAGTCGCCATTTTAGAGATGTTTTCTATATCAAATAAAGACTACGTAATAATATTAATAAGCGAGATCTCAAATTTATTTTAAAAATTCGTTATGTGATCAACACTGCGACTTATCGTATAATATCCATCTAAGTAAAAATTAATAAAAAAAAATAATTTATTATATTTTGTATAATAACATTCTACATTATTTTACACTATGTACTTTATATCGTTAATAAAGATAATAATTAATTTTAATCTAATAAAGTGACAGACTGGTAAAGTTCGTAGAGTCGCCGAGGCGGCCTTAGATCAGTAGCTTTGCATACTCGGCATTGGCCAACTTAATGTTTCAAGGACCAAAGGTATAGTTATTCGCGTAGGACCGGACGCGCATTGGCTCCACACGAACCGACTCATCCGATCGGTTGCATCAAGCAGCATCTGAGCGTGTCTGTGAGAATAGCGCTTGAGAATCAGAGGCGGGCTGAGCGGAGCCGCCGCTGCGCGCGCTTGCTCGCGAGCGGCGCGCGGCTCGTCGACGCTCGCAAACCACTCGCGAGCGGCGCGCGGCTCGTCGAAGCTCGCAAGCCACTCGCGAGCGGCGCGCGGCTCGTCGACGCTCGCAAGCCACTCGCGAGCGGCGCGCGGCTCGTCGACGCTCGCAAGCCACTCGCGAGCGGCGCGCGGCTCGTCGACGCTCACAAGCCACTCGCGAGCGGCGCGCGGCTCGTCGGCGCTCGCAAGCCACTCTCGCTCCCGGCACCCCTCCCGCCCCGCGCAACGCCGCCCGCTTGGTTTCGTTCTCGCGGTTACTTCTCGATTACGTGCTTCGCGTGCTGACTGATTTTCTATAGCAATAAAAATCAATTACCTAAGATTTTACATTAATAAAGTAAATTTGGATTTATATACGTTCGAATTTGGTGTCATGTACATTTAAAATATTAGAGAAAGGAGATAACGATAGGCGAACGAGCCGCGACGCTCGTCGCGGTGTCGGAGCATTATTTTCGTCATTTCTTCGTGTATAATATGTTACATGAATCTGTATACAATATGGATATAAATCGTATTGATGAATAAATTAGTTTTTACGGCATCTCTTTATTAAAATAATGATAATATCAAACATTTTGTAAAAAGCGGTGTGTATGCCCGCCGCCCCGATTTCGTGCACCAGTGCACTTTAACTTATTGGAATATTACATTACTATAACGTACATAATACTATGAGATATATAATCATACAGCCTCTTGGGGCGCGCGTGTATGGCGATGTATGTATACACATTGTGCAATGTACATATACCTATTATAATACAATGATTTAAGACAAGGTTCACATCGTGCCGTGTGTATGTGGTAATAAATATAATATGGACATTGTTCAAACAATAACCAGTTGTTTCATTTAATATGCAACCCCCATCCTTTACCTTAAAAATGTACATAAATAATGCAATTTTTAACATCCTTTTAAGATGGCATACTGCTAAATCCTTTGCAATGCGGTCTCTTTTCAGTACTATCCGAATGATAGAAAATATTAATATTTCTTTACCATTAACTTGAGCCGTAGAATGCAACTAATCTTCTATCATTGGAATTGGCTATACTGAATTTAGAATGACATTGGATAGTCTTCCGAATCAAATGTGTAAGCAAAATCGGTAGATGATAAATGTGCAGTCTAGCGTGCATCAGTGGCGTGCACAAGGTTTTTATCTAGGGTATGCATTACATTTATATACAAATTGAACAATATGGAAAATTCTTTCACCAATACATAATGTCGTAATAAGTCCTCAACTCTAGAGTAGGCAGTGCATGTTTTCATCTATGAAGTGCACGCCACAGGCATACTTAGAAGAGGTACAAATTTACCTCTGACGGAAGGCAAAATCGCTTGGTGTTATGTGTTGACGTAAGTTGGTAAGTGCCTAACTAACGCTAGACTAGTAATACGCTGATTTAAAAAGAAAAATACCTTAAATTTTACTAAGAATCAAGCACAAGAAAACCATAACATTACCGACAGCATCAAAGAGTTCTTTGATGAGCATAGTGGACTATTCAGGCGCCTGCATTCTCCAGTTAACCCGATCATCATGGCTGAAGATCATATATCATACACCACGTCATCTCCTACCCACCACAATAAAACCTTACCGTTGCAATCATTTGTGAAGAAATCTAGTACATCAAGATATCGTAGCAAATCGTAGCAGGACGTAGCAGATCGTAGCAGACCGCAGCGGATCGTAGCAGAACTCCTGAAATAGGATAAGTATGGGTTACATTTTATTCTTAAAGGTAAGCAACAAGATAATGAAATCACGGAACAATAATAGGTATATATAGCAGTTACAAGTACTATATAAATACATGAGTACTCATTAGTACAAAGGTATAAAATATAATAAATCTGCATGTATAATGCAAACTATTGACAGATATCTTAGCACACAGCTCAAAGTCCTGCTAGTCTATTCACTAATTTGGTCTATGTTAACAACATATAAAAAATAAACATCAAAGCTACTACTTACTGTATGATATCCACGAAGGGCTGTCAGAAGGCACCGGATGACATTTGTTACATAGAATCACATTTTCGAATGATAAGTCAACTTACATACGTCAAAGGTTTTCAATCAGACTGCTGAACGAATTTCGCTGAAATTAGGCACGCAGATAGTTGTTATGACGTAGGCATCTATCAAGAAATGATTTTCTAAAATTTAATCTCTGAGGGTTTTAGCAATATAAATAAAACGTCAGTGGGCATCAGGTAATCTATACTAATATTATAAAGCTGAAAAGTTTGTTTGTAATCTCAGGAATGTTTGGAAGTCCCTACAAAAGGCCTATGTCCTGCAGTGGACGTCCATCGGTTGATATGATGATGTCGATGTTTTCTCAAGTTAAGTAACTTATAGATTTTTTTACACGATACTAAAACATAATCAAGGTTTTTTTTAAATCTTCGTCTGTCTGTCTGTTTGCCCGGGCAAAATTTGGAACAGCTGAACCGATTTAAATGGGACTTTTACTCTAAGATGCAGGAAGTCATTAAGGCAACATATAGACTTTTTATTTCGAAACAAATCCGTGGATTTTGTAGGATTAATGCGAAAAATTGAATTTCACGAGAACGAAGTCATAGGGCTCCGCTAGTCAAAAGTATAGTTAAAGCTAAAATCAGACAATAATCAATCTGTGATTTAGCAAAATGTAATTCAAATTAAAAGATGTAAAACATCATCTTATTAGTAGAAGATCCGTATTAGTAACGAGCTTTACCCGTCTGTTTAAGGATGAAAAAATATATTGAGAGTAGTTCGCGTAAAAATTTCCTGGCCAAACTATTATTAACCATTATTAACTATCATTAATGATAATTTGGTCACGAGTGTTTTAAACAATCTACTCGCAAACTCATAAAAAGGCTCAAAGTCACTCAGCGGGCGATGGAGCGAGCTATGCTTAAGGTTTCTCTGCGCGATCGAATCAGAAATGAGGAGATCCGTAGAAGAACTAAAGGCACTGATATAGCTCAGCGAGTCGCGAAGCTGAAGACGCAATGGGCAGGCCACATAGTTCGAAGAGCCGATGGACTTTGGGGTCCCAAGGTGCTGGAATGGCGACCTCGCACCAAAAAGGGCAGTGTTGGTTGAGTGGATGCTCGCGGCTCGAGACCGTTTTGTTTGGAAATCCATGTAAGAGGCCTATGTCCAATAGTACACGTCCATCTGTTAATGATGATGATGATGATGATGATGATGATGATGATGATGAATATATTTTTAACGTACCTACTAAAGGAGATGCTCCAAAATTGTATAGAGCCCAGGATCAGTCATTGAACCCTAGCGGAAATAAAACAAGGTATTTTTTTTAACTATTTTTGATAATACAAATCTACGAATTTACTTTAATTCTTTCGAACTAATATTCATTATCTCCCAAGAAATGCACTAATATGGGTAATAACGGCGGATAGATGACGTTTTCAATGCAGTAATCGATTTGACGTTTGCTGTCAATTGTCATGTCATTGTTGCTTTAAGGGCGCCATCTTGATATAACTGAAAAAAATTTGTTTTTATTTTATTAATTTCTTTTTATTTAGCTAGATTTATTCAATTTAATAAATTTTAATAAAATCCTTATATTTTTAAAATTTTAATGATACGAGGTACAAGAGTGGACTTGAAATGGAACATCTCCTTTGATATAAAACACTTTCATCCATTAGACAGATGGGTGAAGGTCGTTTCTAATACGGTTCTCAGACTATATCTATAGAAGTTGCAATAAGTTGACCCAATGGATATGTCGGCGTACACCGTCCACGTCGCCCAGTGAAAGTCACCATCTCTAATATAGAAGGAGCTTATACACTACGTGACTCTATTTACACCTAAGGGACGCTTTTCACAATTTAACTCGCCTTCAAACGAATCTGTTGCTTTGTACTCTAACAATACGCAGCTAAACATTATTTCGTGACCAATTGTAATAAAAGTATGTATTGAATGAAGTCGTACTTATGTGAACAATTTTCAGTTCATTGTTTTTTTTTAACATCTCACTTTCAGCAGGAAATTTACAGCTTCTGTAGTAGGTGAGCTGAAGAAGGGGACTTTTGGAGTTACTCGAGCGCGGTAATGAACGTAAGGGACAATACCTTGCAAGTTGTTGAGTACCTCCATCAAGTATGAGCCCGTAATATTGGTTGATACGTTTAGGGCAACAAAAACTAACTTCATAAATTATATCAGACATATAAAAAAATGGGAAAGTGTTTCAAAACCTCTTTAAAAATATTACTACTTACGTGATATCTCTTGATCTCGTGATCTTTATTACTGTCAGAGTACACTTCAAAATTAACTTATATAACCAAGTACAAAAAAGCCTTTTTTAAGTTTTATATCAACATTAACAACTTATATTTGGCTCACTGTTGAGCACGAGTCTCCTATCAAAATGAGAGGGTTTAGGCCTTAGTCTACTACGCTGGCCCAATGCGGATTGGCAGACTTCAAACATCTAGAGAATTAAGAAAATTCCCAGGTAGGTATGCAGGTTTCCTCACGATGTCTTTCCTTGAAAAATATAGATAAGAGACGTGATAGACCATTGAATATGATCTCTGCCTTCGATTTGGAGGGCGTAGGTTCGATCTCGTCTGGGGCATGTACCTCCAACTTTTCAGTTATGTGCATTTTTAACCGACTTCAAAAACCGAGGAGGTTTGAAAGGGTATACTCCTGAAATGGTCCCATTGTCATCATGTCAGGATCTGATAATGGGATCCTGAAGAAATCGAGGAGAACTTTCAAGAATCGTAAGGACAACTATAGCGTTTTATATTTTTCCATTAACCATTATAAAGGTCTGGAGTCGATCTGATGATGGATGGATGATCTCCGGTTTAGTACCGGATTTAAAATGATCAACAGGTAGAACTTAATATGATGTTATTTTTCGCTTTTTAGTTTAGTTGCTACGTTTTATGTTGTTGTAGTCGTTTGTATGTTTTTATTAAATTTTTTTAAGTAATTAAATATCACTTGTCTCCTTTGACTATTTATACTATGGAACTGTTTTGCACGCAAATTCATCAATTAAAAAGTCTGTCGTTTTTTGAGGGGGACGAGGTAAACTCACACATCGAAAATATTTAACACCATTAAATATATTCTGTGTCCATACATTACACTACTATAAGTTTAAAAATTTGGTCGCAATACACACACGCGTAATTTTTACACAGACTAAAAAACACATCGCTTAGAGTATCCACAGAATATACACAGAATATTCGATTACTTGATCGATTTTTTGCTTTCCCGTCAATAGAATCGATTTTTTTTAGAAATTGCTTTTCATACACACATATCACAAATTTGATAAAATTTAGGTATCTTTTAGTAATCTACAAGTTTTTGGCCGTTTTTTATGCCATTCAACTACACAAACCGGCATTTTTAGGAAGCTTTACATAACGAAAACGATTACAACAATGAAACATCGATTCTATAGCAAGTTTTTATAAACGCGTTAGATCATTGATTTTTGATCTTTGCCAGAGGGGTAACGGTTAGCGAGGCAGGTCCTGTTATTAATGGTCGAAGCTTGTCTCAAATGAAATATCAATATTACACATTTAAGTAGAAACGTTTAGTAACATATTCGTGGTGTGGTAGTTTAAAACAAAACGACACGTATTATTAAGGCGGGTTAGAACCAGGTGAAGTGATGTTCATGGCTGTGAAACAAGTTAACAAGTGAACATTCCCCGGGGTATCGCTAAACTTGAACGCGTAAGACACGTAGTCGCACTTACCCGGTTACATTGCTGAAATTATAATATGCGGGATGTAGAACTAATTTGTATCTTATTTACAGCTTTTTATAATAAAATATGAAAGTTTATTTATATTTCTAACCAACTTAACAAAAAGAAACTAAAATCGAATGTAATCACTACGATTTTTATTGTAGCGACTTATGATCAACCTAAAACACGATAATTTATCTATACTAATATTATAAAGCTGAAGAGTTTGTTTGCTTGTTTGTTTGTTTGAACGCGCTAATCTCAGGAACTACTGGTCTGATTTGAAAAATTCTTTCAGTGTTAGATAGCCCATTTATCGAGGAAGGCTATAGGCTATATTTTATCTCCGTATTCCTATGGAAACGGGAACCGCGCGGGTGAAACCGCGTGGCGTCAGCTAGTAATAAGTAAAAAGAATGAAGATGACATTAATTAATATTTTTTCTTTTATTTTAATAAGGAAAGGACCAGCCCCTGTAGCCAAGTGGTACGTCGATTCTCTTTCTACGATCGCAAACGTTTCAAAAACTAGAAAAATGTATGGGAATGACAGATCTTGATCACGTGAGCTTTCGATAGCAAATATCATTGACAGACATTTTTCTAGTTTTCGAAGCGTTAGAGATCGTAGAAAGGTTACGATGCAGATTAACGGGCTCAGGGAAAGCTAAGAAAGATTTAAGTTATCACTTAACCGCTCACTCTTAACCTTGATACTAAACCGCTTACTCATTTACTTTAAATTACTTAACCGCTTTATAGCATTCAATTTTTAAATAGTGTTTTGTTTTATTTTTAGATAAACATTCTTATAAGTTTTAAAAAGGACAAATGAAACCTGATAAATGAGTGAAGAAAAAAATTGCGACTAACCGCCGTTGCCAGTACACTAAGAACTGAAGGTTATCAACCTATATTCGGCTCACTGCTGAGCTCGAGTTACCTCTCAGAATGAGAGGGCCAATAGGCCAATATAGTCCACCTCGCTGGCCCAATGCGGGTTGGCAGACTTTACACACGCAGAAAATTAAGAATATTTTCTGGTATGCAGGTTTCCTCACGATGTTTTTCCTTCACTGTTTGAGACACGTGTTATTTAAAATCTAAAAAGTTGGAGGACCGGATTCCAGAGGTCATATCCACTGGACTATCACGGCACACGGAGTAGGTAAGAATTGAATGTATTATGTGTAAATTTTTCGTGAGATTGCAGACAATTTAAAATTATCGTCCAACCATTGCGGTTGCTGAGAGAAGGTACTAAGTAAAGGAGATAAATTCCGGTATAAAATTTTATAATAGTCTGTTAACTGCCAGCCTGAGAGCCTCCCCCGTTTTATGTCCTATGCCGAATACTTGTTATGAGAATGAGCCAATGAAATTAATTTTTTCATTTCGCAAAATTTTCCTTTTTTAAATTTAAAACGATATTAAATTTTCAGCTTGCAGTATCATTTCCAGACGTTGTAATTTAGAGTTACATTGTTAATATAAATTACTAGCGCACGCCCGCGACTTCGTCTGCTCTTAGACCTCCTTAATCCGGCCCTCTCGCAAAAATCGTTATTAGTGGAACTACCTCTCTGATAAATTTCAACTTTATACGTCAAGCGGTTATCAAGATATTGTGATGAGTGACCTTTCGCATTTATATATTAAGATTATAATCATAAGCAAACTGTAGATATTTAAATTAATTTGTCTATCCTTTATACCTACCTTCAACTTGAAATATACTTTATTTAGTATAGAAAAACCAATAATAGTATAGAAACTTATAAATATTGTGGTCTCGTAGTCCCACTACTGGTTAACGAGTTAGAAAAACATGAAGTTTCTACGGTTAGAAATAGGCTTCTCTTTTCATCATGGCAAAAAATATCAGGTACTCCACGAAAATAAATATTTTTCCATATGTGGTCGATTTCTATCACTATAATATGAATACTTTTCTGTTAATATATATATATATATTACTATAATATAGATACTTTTCTGTAAATATATCTATCACTTTAACATATGCGGCCTCCGTGGCGCAGTGGTATGCGCGGTGGATTTGCAAGACGGAGGTCCTGGGTTCGATCCCCAGCTGGGCAGATTGAGATTTTCTTAATTTGTCCAGGTCTGGCTGGTCTGGCTGGCGGCTTCGGCCGTGGCTAGTTACCACCCTACCGACAAAGACGTACCGCCAAGCGATTTAGCGTTCCGGTACGATGCCGTGTAGAAACCGAAAGGGGTGTGGATTTTCATCCTCCTCTTAACAAGTTAGCCCGCTTTCAACTTAGACTGCATCATCACTTACCATCAGGTGAGATTGTAGTTAAGGGCTAACTTGTACAGAATAAAAAAAAAAACACTTTAACATAATATATACTATTCCATAGAATACTGTATAATATAGAAACTTTTCAATTAACGTTTTACGCATTTGAAGATTGTAACTTAGTGGAGTTTAATATAAATTCATTAAAATAGAAAGCTTTATTATATATTAGCTTTATTTCACATTAGGTATATTGGTATATAACATTTGCAGTTAGGATAGCTGCTGCTATAATACTGTAATAGGATAATATTAATTCGCACATATACCTATCTAATATTCCGGTGTATAATATTCATGTAATATTGTAATGCCGGGTATGTTCATAACGGAATGGTCCCGTACATAAATTGGATATTGATTGATTGCATTATCCCGAACGCGCAATACAGCGAATTTCCTTTCTGCATACATTGTCATTTCAATCAAAACGCTTATTGATCCCTAAATGTAATAGCGGTAATGTGTCCCTTTTTATAGAATTTTATTACCAGACTAGCAGACGCCCGCGACTTCGTCCGCGTGAAACTCGATGTAAACTTTCAACTACCTCTACCCTACCCCTACCCTACTCACAATTAGGGGTATAAAAAATAGATGTTGGCCTATTCGCATAGATACCGGATAAGCACACAAAATTTCATCAAAATCGGTCAAGCCGTTTCGGAGGAGTATGGCAACGAAAACTGTGACACGAGAATTTTATATATTAGATTACGCACTGCAGAGATTCAGAATCCAGGTGTTTACTTTAGTCGTATTGAATAGTGTTCAGTTTCCGATGCAACTATGTTATCAGTCAAATACCGAATGAAAGCTAGAGAGTTTCTGCATATAATGAGCTGTAAGAAAAGTTTGATTATATATTGTACACTAGCGGACAGCCGCAACTTCGTCGGCGTGGAATTAAGTTTTTCATAAATCCCTCGGGAATCATGGATTTTTCCGGGATAAAAAGTAGCCTATGTGTTAATCCAGGTTATTATATATCTCAATACCAAATTTCAGCTAATTCGGTTCAGTAGTCGAAGCGTGAAAGAGTAACATACATTCATATAAGCAAAATCATCAGTTTTCGCAAATCTCGCAAAATCATTTCCAAATTCCAGAATAAAATCTATTTCCATTCCAAGTTTCAGCCAAATTGCTTCAGTAGTAGCGGCGTTAAAGAGTAACAAACATCCAAACATACATCCAAACATCCATACAAACTTTCGCGTTTATAATATTAGTAGGATATTCAGATCACTTAAGATTTAAAACGAAACATTTTGCATTAGAGGTAACATCATGCACCAGGACAATCAAGTATAGAGCAAGCAGCATACAAGACAATATCCAAGGAAACTGAAGTCCTGAAGTTACACGCCCTTGACAACAACCTCACCTGATAAGTGATGATGCAATCTAAGATGGAAGCGGTCTTAACTTGTTAGGAGGAGGATGAAAATCCACACCCCTTTCGGTTTCTAGATGACATCGTACCGGAACGCTAAATCGTTTGGTAGGGTAGTAACTAGTCACGGCCGAAGCCTCCCAACAGCCAAAGTTCGCCAAGTTAGAAAAAAAGGACGTTATTTATCTCTAAATATTTAGAATTCATTTATATAAATAAATATCTTAGTTATATAGGTATGAGTACAATAAAAAATGAACATACCGCCAGCAAATGGACCATTAAAATGACCGACTTTCAGATACCTACTCTCTCGGAGCTTGAGTAGGTACGTATTCGCTCCGCAGGAAATTAATTTCGAACACCTAAAGTGTTTCACTATTGTAATCGAAAACTAGGTTATTGCAAGACCAGCTTTGCCTTCATACGGAGCGATAACGTAAATTGCACCGTCCGTCCGTACCGCAGGCGATTTTATCAATTACATTCATGATCTGTGCACATTCAATAAAGTAATCAGATTTTGCGCTTCGCATTGTCGGCGTATGCCTATTTAAAACGAATGTGATCTGAATTTGGCAGCGAAATAATCTTCACAGTCGACTGGGCGGGGATAATTAAAGCGATTGGCTCGGCGACATAAGTTGGCAATTACTGTACAGTAATGCGACAGTGTAGGCGCGGCTTAAGGTAGGCTGTTGACAGCCCGCTTATGTGCCTGTACATGTACAAATAATAATCATTGTTGTTCATTTGAGAGGTTTCGGATTAATACTAATGCAGCTGTGGAAATTTACGTAAATAATATTAAGGTAGATAGGTTGATAAGTTCAAGAGTAGAAAGGATAGTCCTTTTTTACAAGTTATTTTTTTATTTTATTTTTATTTATTTGGGACAGAAAACATTTACATATTAGAGGTTAGTAAAGGCTTCAATTACCATGTAAAGGGGTTAATAAATATGTAAACAAGAACACTATCCACGAATTACACAAATTAAGAATAAGGGCGTCACAAAACATACCTACAAATGACATTTACAAGACAAACAAGGAAAGTGGTTAACATAAAGCAGTCGAATCAGAAGGAAGAAGTAAGATGGACTTTGACTACAATCTCACCTGATGGTGATGATGCAATATATGATGGAAGCGGGCTAACTTGTTAGAAGTAGGATAGAAAATCCACACCTCTTTCGGTTTCTACACAAAATCGTACATCGCTAATTCGCTTGACGGTACCTTTTTGCCGGTACAGTGTTATTTAGCCACGGCCGGAGCCTCCCACCAGCCAGACCGTTTTTTTTTTAACGTGGGGAAATCCTCATGGATACCTTCTCGCCACCGGGAGGCAAGAAGGTTATGTCGGACTTCAACCGACTAAAACCCCACGGTGTTCCGACTCGCCGCCTGATGATTAAGCCACGGGAACATTTTATACACTACCGCAACTCAGCCAGCCCCACCAGCCAGACCTCGACCAATTAAGAAAAACTCAACCGACCCAGCCTGGGTCTGAATCCACCGCGCTAATCACTGCGCTACAGAGGCCGTCAAAGTCTCTATGAAACAGAGCTTTTCCGAGGGCGTTACTGCTACCTGCTTACTTCTGTAACCAAGTTTTGCTGTGTTTTTATTGCATGGTTATCGATAAATTTACGTGAGGGTTGACCATGCTAAAATTTATCAGTGAAGAGTGTAGCAGCCCTTATTCTCATGCCAACTAAGCGTTATTAACGACACGCGTTGGCCATTGCATTTTAACGTTAGTCATTCACTGATTTCTTAACTCAACGGTTCGGTACCACAGTCCGCTTAGCACGTAATTGACTATAACACTGTTCTTTAATTGTGTTTTGCATTTTATTCAATAAACAGTGACTTGACTTCAAGACTTTATTTTATCTTCCTTGGCAGTGGTACGCCATTTCGGCCTGAACTTACTAAGCCGAAATAACTATAGTTAACCTTCCTACAGTCTATATACTGGTTGCTCCAGAGTATTCAAATTTTTATCGAAAATTGAAGCCAATAATTATTATTAAGTGGACAATAATAAATAATTAGTTCTTCATTTGGAAATAGTCCTATGAGAAAGATTAATTTAGTAACAGTTATTTCATTGTTAGATACAAATTCATTCTATTTTCTAAAATTTGAAAGGTCAAAGTAAGTTAAGCAAACAATTCGATTACTAAATAGAGGTTCTAGCTTAAACAATTTATTACCGAAACCATTAGGCATTACAAACGGAATAATTGTTATGAGTAACTCAGTTAAAACTTATTTTAGTTGTTAAATATTTGGTAGTTTATAATAATTTTGACCTGAAAAACATGTTTGACGTCGTTTGACATGAGTAAATAAACTTAATCATAACCTGGCCTTATTAGTGTAAAGTTTTGCTTGTGTAGAAAAATTAATTTGACGAGCAATTTGTTGGTAAATCCTACTAAAATAAAGTTTAAAATATCATTATATTATAGGACTCAAAGGTGATTACAAAAATAAGAAAACTAATGTCGAACAAAGACAACTTAATTAACAAATCAAACTGTAACCATAATAAGACCCTAGAATGGCAGAGAATGACCTTGAGTGAAGTCACGTACTTGTGAACGATGTGTGTAGGGTAAAGGTACCTTTGACTGATATCAAACACTCTCCTTTTGCACTCAAGTCATTCTCCCCGCCTATCCCAAGTAACACATAAAGAATTACACAGCAAGAGACGTGGACGGCTCGAACGCCACGTCATATCCGTCACAGACTACTATTTCCAACACTAAACGGCGATAACAATTAGAATAGATAAATCCTAAATTGAATAATAAATGTACACATTTGTTTATCACAATAATGTGCAAAAGCGTGGGTAATCGGAATCTATCGGACGTGAAAATAGGCTTTCCCTAATACCGAAACAAAATTTTATCATTATTAGAAATCTAAAACGGAACATTATTCGAATAACCGTATTACTCCTAGTATTTCAAATCGGATTTGAACAACATTAACGTGCGCCGTGTAATCCTATAAAACTTGTTAGGATTTGAGAGCACACAAAATGTACGTGAACTTTATAATATAAGTAGGTAATATAATTTTGCGGGGGTTAAATCGATTGTGCTTTTATCTATTGGACAGACTAAATTGTTTCGCTAAATCCAAGATAATCTCCTTCCTGTGTCGTCGTCTCCGGTATTATCGGGTTGAAACAAAATGCTCTAGCAATAATAACTGAGTGCTCGCATTGGGTATTCTGTACATTTTCAAGTAATCCTTAAATGGGAGTATTATAGAACTTATTAGTAAACTCTGTTTTAGGAACAAAACTACCGAAGTAAGAGCTAACGATAGCTAGACATTACTTACTGCATGATTATTATTAGGTAAAACACCTGCAGATTAATGTCGTAAGCGTTCAAATACAACAAAATATGCATTCACTAGTATATGTTCACATGATATCGTTTTTAATCTGATCTGTAAGGGTCGACTGCAGTCAGCGACATCTTGACGGCAGGCAACGGCAGTCGACTGCAGTCAGCGACGTCTCGGTGGCAGGCGACGGCGGTCGTCGGTAGAGTTGCCGCTCGTGTAAATGAACACTAACGGATTTTTTAGAAGGTTTCGACAGCAAGTAAGAGCCTGCTGTCCTCGGATGGCGCGGTATTGTTGATAAATAGGACTATTTATTTTTACTTTGACATTTAAGTCATTAAAATTTATGAAGTAAATCGCTAAAATATAATAGATATTTATTCCATTGCATTATGAAATATCACCAACAAATTGCAAATTTATCATTCAAGGATCGGCCTTATTAAAAAAATTTTAAAAATAACATTTAATCTCTAAGCTTTTGCGACGCATGTATATCATACAGACCGGGCCCTACTAATGAAATAATGACCATTATTTTAGCAGTCGAGTTCACTGCCAAAAAATTTAATACTCGTACAGGACTTGTTGCGTGGTCAGGCCCCTTCGCAAAGATAAATGTGAAGTACGAATTTTAACGTTTTAAAGGATAGCTTTATTAAAAGGTTGTTTTATCTACGTTATCGTTAAGCTAATATAGTTCGATCGTTAAGTTAAGTACAATTTATTTACAAAATTTTCCACCATACGCAACTGATGTTTAGTAAAATCTTCATCTCTAAGTAAGCCATAATTTAAGAAATTTCCACCTAACAATGATAGGATGCTGTCTGCTTTATAATATTAAGCACCACCTAATAAAAATAAAAAAAAAGTTGACATTAAAAGCTGTTTAAAAGTTATATTACTCGTAGTACATAGCACATACCTAGATACTTTAATATAATTTTTAGCATTTAAGTTACTAGGCTATCATCACACATCACACCTTTTGTTTCATGAAGACAGCTGATAAATTTATAAAAAAAGATATAATTTTAAGTTTATATGTTGAGTTTGACTCGCAATTCTTCTAATACGCCTTCAAAGTCGCGGGCGTAAAATTACGTTATAACTTCTTTGGCAAGTAAAAATTAATCGGAGTACTTATCCAGTTTCCTTCAAAGGGAAGGTTAATGAGCAATCAAAATTTAATGTAATTAACGTTCCAGCGGGTTATCAAATTTATCAAATTATCTACCGATCTCGAGGCTCGTAATGAGATGTGACTCAAAAGAGAATAGCTTATACACGATTTATCCGCTAATAGAGTTGTGGCTCTTAACAAACAGGATTATGTCGGAGGGGGGATTTATAAATTTATGAACTGCACAATCCCTTAATGCCCAAAACTGATGTTAGAATTTAAAGTTCGCCTAGCGGGAAGATTGCGAGCGCTCTAAGAAATGTTATTAAATATAATATGTATTAATTGTAACATACGAGTATATGCGATGGCCAAGTAAATCTATTTATTTAAAATTTAAAAGATTTTTAACATTGATATGGTTACTTTAAGATGTTGGTTAGCTAATTACGTAATAGCTTGAAACAGAAGATCCCTTAATTACTGACAAAATAAAGTAATCGACTTGGTATTACATGGATCTCACAACTTTTTGCGGTAGAATAGCTGATTGCGAGATTTGCTACATTTTACAAGTGTTGTTTTTTATGGCATAGCTTATACACGATTTATCCGCTAATAGAGTTGTGGCTCTTAACAAACAGGATTATGTCGGAGGGGGGATTTATAAATTTATGAACTGCACAATCCCTTAATGCCCAAAACTGATGTTAGAATTTAAAGTTCGTCTAGCGGGAAGATTGCGAGGAAGTTCGTTAATCCAGTCGAATGCTTATACCGCTGACTACTGCAGCTGTAAAAGTAGACCCGACGCTTGCATTGATTTAAAATGCTGCAAAATCTCTTCACTTTATTATGCAAATACAGTTTTTACATGGGCCTTAAAAAGGAGCCATAACGATTTATAGATCGGCAATTCTACCGCTCAGGCTGATAATTTGAAGTTGTTCCTTTATTCACAGGCGAGTACTGAACAAATGGGTCCCCGGATTAAACATTTAGTAAGTAAATATTCACACAATACCACTTTAACAACTCCGCCACTTATTTTGGAATTCGCTGACAGTAACCGGTTTCTCACTAATTTATCTGTAGCACAAAGGCGTTTATACACAAAGATATTTAGTAATCTCCTTAGCAACAGGAGACTTAATTGTGAACGTTACTTTCCTCACATCACGAATACATTAAATATTTACTACACATTCACGTCGTTGTTCATATGTTTTATTAAAGAGAGAGTATGTTTTTCCACTTTTACGAATTTTCCAGGAATAATTAAAGTATATTCAATACTAGCGGACGCCCGCAACTTCGTCCGCTCTTAGACCTCTTTAATCCAGCCCATACAGAAGTATCGCTGTAAAAATGGAGTAACTTCTCCCGTTTTCCCAACATTTCCCTTCACTGCTCTGCTTCTATTAATCATAGCGAGATAAAAAGCTTACTATAACCTGCCTAGGAGTATGAAGAATAATTGTACCAAGTTTCGCTAAAATCTGTTGAGTAGTTTTATTTCTATAACGAACATACAGACAGACAGACAGACGAAAATTTTACTGATTGCATTTTTGGCATCAATATCAATCACTAATTATCCCCTGATAGTTACTTTTGAAATATATTTCATGTACAGAATTGACCTCTCTACAGATTTATTATAACTATACTATTAATATGACCAATATTCCCTTTCCTCTCGAATCGTAAATAGCGGCTACGAGTAAAATTAAATATTTAAAAAACTACAGCATAAATAAAATAATAGAAAAATATATTAACTATTAATTTTAGGTGATTTTTTTGGAATATACCGAAACATTCAAGCCCATGATGAGATTATTCATGTAACGCGTCGTAAACCTGCGATTCAATCACAACAGAAATAAATTGAAAGTTATTTTTATCAAAGATAAAATACATATTCTAGAACGTAGCAGATAAAACATATTGGTACAAAATTATCGGGTTCATAATATAGTGCTTGCTCGTACAAGTTTGAGCGTTGAACAAGTGGTAACGAGTGATATCCAAATAAATTGCGCTATTTGCGTAGATAGTATCGCAAGTACCGAGCGCTTGAAGTTGCAAACTAAAACTCTACTCGGAAGTTTTGCTCATGTATTGTACGTTTCCAATATCTAGGATCTTCTATTAAGAAATTGTAAGCTGAGGTATTATGCGGAATTAACATTATTTTTATACTATTCAATCAAGTGACTCTCTTCTGTAAAGATGATTCTAAATTTGTCTTCTAATATCGTGTTAGAACTGTCTAAAATTTGTGATTCCATGTGGATCTTGGTCGCTAACTATGGGCCTCAAAGGAAGGCTCAGAATCACACAGCGGGCGATGGAACGAGCAATGTTAGGAGTATCTCTGCGTGATCGAATCAAAAATGAGAAGATCCGCAGAAAAAAAGTCACCGATATAGCTCAACGAGTTGCGAAGCTGAAGTGGCAATGCCCGCCCATTGCACATAGTTCAAAGAGCTGATGGACGTTGGGGTCCCAAGGTGCTGCAATAGCAACCCCGCACTAGTAAGCGCAGTGTTGGTCGACCCCCACCAGGTGGACTGACGACATCAAGCGAGTCGCAGGGATTCGCTGGATGCAGGTAGCTCAGTATCGTGATGTTTGGAAGTCCCTACAAAAGGCCTGTGTCCTGCAGTGGACGTCCATCGGCTGATATGATGATGATGATGATATGGATCGAATCAGAATTCGGAGATTCGCAGAAGAACTTAAGTCACTGACTTAGCACAATTAGTCGTGAACCTGAAGTGGCAACGGACAGGGCACATAATTCGAAAAGACCATAGACGTTGGCGTCCCAAGGTGCTCTAATGGGGGCCACACACCTGAAAACACAGTGATGGTTGAACTCCCACCAGCCAGTGTTAGTATTTCGACCGATAAAATCAAGCAGGTAACAGAGAGCTACTAGATGCTCGCTTTTCAAGACCAAAGTGTTTAGAAGTCCTTATTTGTACCAACAGTGGACGTCTATTGACTTATAATGATGACAAAAAGACCGAGAGTAATAGAGAAAAATTCAAAACGTAAAATATCCCGTTATAAAACTATAGTTACAGAATACTTTTCAACGTATTGGTCCGCATGCAACTCGGTTATTTACAAGCTTTTATTCAATTCGCAGTGTTTGTTTACTTGGATCAAATCTAACAACTGAATTTCAAAACAGTTATCCCCAATCGATTGAGCTGAAATTATGCATGCACGTTTAGTTTGGATGACAAGAGCTACGTGACGTCATTCTAAATCCCACATGGCAGACTCGACAACAAAAACAGGTTTCTAATCCCGTATTACTGAATTAGGTACATGTACTTACTGCAGTTTAACATTTCATCATCAGTCAATGGACGTCCACTGCTTGACATTTATTCCTCTTGTACGAACTTTCACCTTGGCACCCCAATGTCCTGGCTCTTCCTGGAAAACTTGGAATTGTATTTATATGTTGCACCTACTTATTATTTAGTTTCATCATCATTGTCGTCATCAGCCAATGGACGTCCACTGCTAAACGTAGGCCTATTGCATGGACTTCCAAACACAACGGCCCAGCAGCTCCCTGCAACCAGCTTGATATCCTCAGTCCACATAGTGCTTTCCGGTGCAGGATCGGCATTCAACCAACGTCCATCGCCATTTCAGTTGCTCGACTCGACTTTGGCTTTGGTTCGTCTGTCGTCGATTTAAAGGTTTATATTATTTTAGTTAAAATCTCTGTTTTCATTAATTTTAATGGTCAGGTCCTGGGGTAACATGGACCATCTCCTTTATATTTGACAATTAATCGTCTCATAAGATTTGAATACAACTTTAATATTAAACAAAATACTATCTAGCGAAATGAAGTGTAAACGCTCTTGAAGAGAAAGTTCCAGATAGCGGAATATTGTTTAATAGCACACAATTTGTTAGGTTCAACGGCAGACGGAGATTCAAACGCAGGTGTTACTGTATTTTGAGTAAAATATTGAAACGGTACGCGGACACTTTACAAATTAGAGCATCAACTGATCTTTTATTTCAAAATTTAAATGACTTCGCTCTTACTTTTCCGTACGTTCCATTCATAAACTACAAATACACACACTTGTCTAAGAACCTGTAGTGAATAGACATTTTTTATTTAAAAAAAAAAGCTAAAATTTTATTATATATTTTTTATTGGTAAGTTCGGTAAGCAATTATGAAGTTTGGGAGTGTAAGGGTGCACCAGGAAAATAATCTCGAAAATCAAAACAAAACGATATGCACCAACTTTATTACGAGTCACACTTGTCATCCTTGAAGTATATTTGCAGACTGCCCGGTTTCATTCAGGTAAGCCATATTTAATACAATTTGGATCGGATCGAACAGTGTATGAGTCAAACACTCATTATTGTGTATGAAATAGTAGTCTGAGACGGATATGACGTCGCTCGATCTCTTGTTGGATTGTGGCGACGCTAAACGGCGCGACGTTTCCGTAAAGAGTAGGGGAGTTAGAGAGGGGTAGCGACCGAAATGACTTGCGATATAAGGCGTTCGTGGTACGGTTGGCTTCAGTATGCTCGTGGCGTTCGAGCCGTCCTCATTTTTTTGGGTTACTTGGGGTAGGCGGGGTAGGCGGGGAGAGTGACTTGAGTGGAAAAGGGGAGCGTGACTCCACTCAAGATCATTCTCTGCCATTCTAAGGTTTTATTTTGGTTACAGTTTGATTTGTTAATTAAGTTGTCCTGACAATATTGTATATTTTAAAAATTATTGAACCTTTGTTCGACATAGCTTTTCTTATTTTGGTAATCCATTTCTGAGTCTGCTAAAAATTGAGTAAATTACACTTGTCGTTATACGTCACGTACAATCTTAATATATAAATGCGGTCATTCATCACGAAATCTCGAAAACTGCTTGATGTACAAATCATAAATTTATATTATGTAATCATAATGATTATTATACACACTCGTGCGTACATTTTGTAAGTGATTTCATATTGTCCCTCATTAATTAGACTGTAACAATAAGGTTCAATTAGGTCAAGTAATTTCTTTTGAGTATCTCTTTTCCGTTATTAAGTTGACATAATTTTAATTGAGTTATTTTCTATATTACATGTTATTATCCGTTGATGAAGTACATTTACTAAAAAAGAAACGTACAACAATTCAATCTATGAAAATAATTGTAATGAACATCGTAAATAAAAAATTTCATCCTTCCAATTCTAATTCCAATAGAAGATGCAATATGGAGCTTAAACCCACCACGCTCCAATGTGAACTGGCGGGTTTAGGATGATATTTTTTGACTATTTAACGATTAACGGAACCAATAGCTTGCTAACTTTGTCAGTAATAATAATGGACGGGGATGTAACACTTGCCAACTCCTGGCTCAAAATTAAAATTTAGACCGAAATTTTCTAGAAACAGATGTGGTCCAAAATTGTATGGAGTCCGGGATAGGTCATCGTACCCTGGCGGAAATAAAAGAAAATGTGTTTTTTAGTTATATTTGATTATACAAATCTACTAATTTACTTTAATTCTTTAGAAATAGTATTCATTCTCTTCCAAGAAATGCAACACTAGGATGGGTAATAATGGCGGATTGATGATATTTTCTATGCAGTAGTTGATTTGACGTTTGCTGTCAATTGTCATGTCATGGCTGCTTTATGGGCGCCATCTTGATTTAACTCGAAAATTTACTTAGGTTTCAATTTTATTTATTTCTATTTATTTAGTTAGATTTATTCACTTATTTAGATTTTAATATAATCCTTGTATTTTTCAAATTTTAATGATATGGGGTACAAGAGTGGAATTGAAATGGACCATCTCCTTTAATCTCACTTTTTTATACTCGAACCAACGACCATATCCAAAACCACACAGGCTAATCATTGGTCCAACGTGGCAGTTCTACTAGTACAGAACTCGAGCGTACACAATAGTGTAGACTAGTCTAACACTGCACATTCTCGTAAATACGTTTCGGGGCAGCGAGCAGACCATAAAATACGGGAACAGGTGCTTTATCATATCACAAAGCCACGTGTCAGTGGGAGCGTCCACATGATGTACAGGACCTTATAGGCTTACGCGCCACCCCGTCGGGATCCGGGGAAATTAGTGCCCTCTGTAATTGATTTTAAACTACGCTTTTAATGAATTGTTTTACACTACGTTTATGATACGTGATAGCCCAGTGGATGTGACCTCTGCCTTCGATTCAGAGGGCGTTGGTTCGAATCCGGTTCGGGGCATGCGCGTCCAACTTTTCATGAATTTTTTACTCGTCTATCTCAAAATGTGGAGTATCGTTGGATATGTCTTTGAAAGGTATAAGGGGTTTTAAGAGCAAATTTTGTTAGAGTCAAGTTTTTTTCTCGTCTATTACATAGTGTGTAGTCTGGGTAGTGTATATCGTTATCGGTATTTTTGCATTACACTGCGCGTGGATTGACACGCACTATTTATATGAAACGATAAAAAAGGACAAGCGCAAGTTTATGAACTCTGAGGGTTCCGTACTATGAAAGTTATTAAGTACTGAATAATAATAAACTATAAAATCTGTACATTGTTCTAACAAAAAGATAAACTAGTTTGAAGACAAATTTAAGTTAGCCGTTGGAAGACTGCTAACTGCAAAAAAAGTGCAAACGAAAGTGCAAATTGTACTGCTTTTAATATTAGAATTTTACATATTTAAATACATAAAATTAATGAATATCTCGGCAAACAAAATAAATTTTGTCAAGAGGATATCACCCCTAATCTCTACAAGATGGCATTTTAAGACCATTAACTACGAATAACAAAAAAAAATATGCAAAAACAAACTCGAGCAAAGCAGTTATTTTTATATATAGTATAGCATGTTGATATACACTGTAGATTTATACTTGATATATCTACATTTTGTGGCAAAACAACATAATATCCGATAGTCGTAAATCTATTAGAAATATATTCAAAACATCCGTTACGATACACATAACAATTTTGTACTTAACAGCTTATTGACGTGAAATATTGAGTTGATTTAATTAATATGGAGGTACTCGAACCCGTATGTTTATCTAGATTTAGCTAAATATTTTTCAGTTTGCATATTTTTTAATGTAACTACACTAAAAGTAATAAATTAAAAAATATTCGTTAGCGTACGAGAGAGTAGGTATATGTAATTAGTAAACAAAAATTTATCTAGAGAATATAATGAAATAAATAACCGTATCGTGCTAAACACATGCCTATACGTGGTTAGGCTAGTGGCTCATGAGACCCTGGGTTCGAATCCTGGGCTGGGCTACGAAATATTGATCTTATTCATATTCTCAAACATTCTCAGTAATAGCCCGGGGATCGTGATAGCCTACTGGATATGATCACTGCCTCAGATTTCGGAGGGTGTGGGTTCGAGTTCGGTCCGGGGCATTCACTTCCAACTTTTCAGTGCATTTTAAGGAATTAAATATCACGTGAGTCAAACGGTGAAAGAAAAACATCGTGAAGAAACCTGAATACCAGAGAATTTTCTTAATTCACTGCGTGTGTGAAATCTGCCATTCCGCATTGGGCCAGCGTGGTGGACTATTGGCCTAATCCCTCTCATTCAGAGAGGAGACTCGAGCTCAGCAGTGAGCCGAATATGGGTTGATAATGATGATGATATGATAAATTTGATTTCTTATGATTACTCTTTACAAGTTGGTGCTCGTGTTTACGCTGATATAGAACAAAATCAAGCTCACAACAAAAGCAGATTGGCATTTTACTATATATTTAATTCATTATAAATATTATAGTTTCATTATATTGAAATAGCTCACTGCAGAGTCACTAAGTGACAAAGTGACACAGTCTCCTGACGTGTAAGAGGTCTA
This sequence comes from Bicyclus anynana, assembly GCF_947172395.1. Classification (NCBI taxonomy): domain Eukaryota; kingdom Metazoa; phylum Arthropoda; class Insecta; order Lepidoptera; family Nymphalidae; genus Bicyclus; species Bicyclus anynana. The sequence continues at coordinate 6,231,597 of NC_069087.1, read as the reverse complement.
AAGGTACACATGCTCTAAAATAGCATGCTAAAAACGTGCTATTAAGTATATTCCATACGAGCATGCTTATCAACAATTTACATTTGCTAGCAATAAGCATGCTATCTTTAAGTATGCTCCTAAATAAGCATGATCAAACCAAACATTCCATTTCATCATCATTCATCATTGTCAGTCGATGGACGTCTACTGCTGGACATAGGCCTCTTGCATGGACTTCCAAACAAAACGGTCTCGAGCCGCCAGCATCCAACATCACATTTACACATGCTAATTTGTATCTATCGCTCTCTGTCTATAGTATCGCGTTAGACAGGGACAGATGAAGGTGAAGAAAATACAGAATAGCAATGCTGATCGACTAGCATACTCAAAAAGCAAACCTGTTCAGACGCGCTAAAAGCACGCCCCCTTCTACGCGCTCAGCAAGTAGCATGCTCATAAATCGCACGACTGTTGATTCTTAAGCAAGCTCAAAATAAGCATGCTCATTATTATCAATGTTGCGATACAGATGCTAATAAGTAGCCACTGCTCAATAGTAGCATGCTTTCGTGCTTGAAAAGAGCATGTGTAACAGTACCTTAATGTGGGTTGACGAGCCTAGTTATAATGTTTGACTCTGATCATACGTTAATGATAATGACCAGAACCTATAGCTTAATGTGCTCTTCGCACGGAGGTTTAATACTACCAACCCTGGACTGCTACTAAGACTTTCTTGAAAAAAAATGAAAGCTTAATTAATCCTAGACCACCTTTCACAAAGCCTAATCACTGAAGCAACAAGGCCCCTTACTTATACATTAACAACACACTAACAAGCAAAATAAATTTTACACAACACATATAGAATTTGGGAAGAAATTTACTAAACATAATTAACAAGAACCGCTTCTGATGCTTGAGGGAATTTAGTGATATTGTCTGCGCATTCCAACACAAGTGGCCGGATTGTTAAAATACTCGTAGTACTGTGTGATACTTACCACATAAATGTTCAAACCAAATACCGAATGATACATTGTTCGCTTGTTTTAAAGGAATAACTAACTGAACTTTGCGTGGGACGGTGAAATTGGAAATCCATAAGCCCTGTTAATTTCTTCCTAAACTCTCGCCCTGGTACGAAATAATTAATTTACATACGGTTCAATGTACCTTATCTTAGTCGTTTTTATAGATATATGTGTTTCTTCTCAGTCTAAAGATAAAAAATAATATACAGTACATATGTCGTCCCCAAAAATGGAGATGATGACTAGATTTGAATATATTGATTTTTACGAGACATTCGGGTAAATAAAGTCAATAGTTACTAATAAATGCACAAAAAACTAAAATTGTCGGGATGTTTGTAAAATAAATAAGATTACAAAATGTCATAATCAATTAAAAATGTATTAAAATAGTTAGATGAAAAATCATACATATTTAGCTTCCTCGCAGTCAATGTTTCATTATTATATGAAGTATAAACGCACAAATAACAAAGATATTTATAAATTTGTTTTAACGCTCATACAAATATAACGATTTTACGCATCGACGACGTCATAAATTAATTAGAATGGAACGATATGGCTTTATTGTTAGCATACTCATAATTTTTATACAATATGAAAATAAAATTAACGCCCCTCAGTCTTCTTACTTGATTGCTTTAGGAAGTAGTAATTTATAGTATAGCTTTTTGTGATATAACTCGTACAGGATAGTACTACCACAATAACTATTTCTGTATAATCAGCAGTCATGTGGTCCGATTTGAAGACCATGGTTATATGAGGCTTAACAACGCTGCCTTAGTTTGATGAACAGCGGCCGGCATTTTGTACTTAGAACATTATCCTTGCGTTCCCTGAAAAGAAAGTGCGTAAAGTATTGCTCTGTTTATAAGCAATGGTTTTTCACTTACAATTAGGTAGCCCATCAATTATTACTATAAAAAAAATTCAAAGCACACATGACACCAAAGGTACCACACTACAAATAAATATAAACCTAGATATAGTAACAGACCTTTTTAATATGTTTATGTAGATACGTGAAGAAATTAGTTATTAATTAATAATTAAATTTTAAGAAAATAAAACATCACGTGATCTCAAACGGTAAAGGAAAAACATCGTGAGGCAAAACCTGCATACTAGAGAATTTTTTAGATTCTCTGCGTGTGTGAAGTCTGCAAATCCGCATTGGGCCAGCGTGGTGAACTATTGGCCTAACCCCTCTCATTCTGATAGGAGACTCAAGCTCAGCCGTGAGCCGAATATGGGTTGATATTGATGATGATAATTATAAAATCATTATTAAACCATGAAATGTTTATGTACAATTAAAATCAAACGGTGCTTAATAGGTAAAACAATTTCTTTCGTTAAACTGCACAATAAAAACGTTTTCGTTTCCTCAACAGAATGCACATAAAAGTATGCAATTCGTGCAGCTGACATATATTTTAAATGGCAAAGATCAGCTGGCGCCGCTCTAATTTGTAACCAGCTCACGTTCCGTTTCAATATTTCACACAAAATACAGTAACACCTGCGTTTAAATCTCCGTCTAGGTATACGCCGACGCTGGACCTAACGAATTGTGTGCTATTATTATGCAATATTTCGTTGTACGGAACTTACCTATTTTTAAAAATGTTTTGCGCTTCATCTTATAAATGTTACGAGTTTGTTGTGTATTTTTTTTTTCAAGTATGTATTGGTGGTAGAAGTTTTCGTTTTAGTTACTATAATAATGCGTATTACTGCCATTAAACATTACATTCCGGTATGAAGGGAATTGCCGGTGTTTACAGGCATGATGCTTTACACTTGTAGCTCAAATTTAAGGGTCGGTTTTATCACCCCCTGATGGTTTGTTGGATTAGCAATTCAACCTTACGTTTAATTGAACTTCTAAGTTGCTGCTGGCCTTCATTGCACTTCCTTTTCGATGCCTTTCATCATCAGCGTGCATCTATCCACTGCAGGACATAGGCCTTTCTGAGAGCCTTCCCTCGATGCCTTTGCTTCATTTAATTTATTTGTAAACATTAGATGTTCCATTATCATCTAATGTTCCGATTTAATTTGTAGGGTTCCTTACACGGAGTTCCAATTTCGTCATAAATCGACATCGCAATTAGCTTCAAGAATTTCATCTTACTTTAAACATTCCTCCATATAACTGCAGCCATGTTTCAGCTCTTAATTGAGAGGTACGCATACTTGTCTCTAATATGGACACCGTAAATCAGTGGCACCTAGCGAAATTAAAACCGGGTAGCATGGGCATGAATTAATTTGCCCTCGCCGCCGTCGACCTGCGCTACCGGCGCGACAGAGACGGATTCATGGCATTGTTAAAACATTGACAATATAATTTTAACATATTTTTAGGGTTCCGTATGTCCGATTAAAAGAACGGATCCATAAAGCATCACTCGTGGCATCGTGTGTCGTTCTGACCGAAAGACTTTTTGCAGTTTTCATATATAGCCCCCAGTATGAAAAAAATATGGGCAGTAAAATTCGATGAACGAATGACAGCGTTACGTTTATGTGCGTAACCTATTCTGCGCACCTTTCACCGTACGCTGCCGGTAACAGCGTGCACATGTGTACGGACGCGGCCAGCTGCTCCTCGGTTGTGCACCTTTCACTTTTCAAGCGTAGGTATTGAGACGTACATAGTGTATGCTGCGGAGCAACATACACCTATTTAGACAGTCGATCTGAAAGAGTAAACTCCATCCGTGCGTCGGAGCTGACACACACTTTTTCTGTGTTTCTGACTTTCGCCTCAGTTAAATTTCCCCGAAAATACAGATTATCTACGTTAGCGCATCAAAACTGAGGCGGACAAATGTGCATAATTTTCTTATTTAATTATGTCGCTTACTAAACGTTATTGACGTGACAACGTCTTATAATTCGATGGATTCGATCTTTTTTCGAGTGTGCAGGACACTCGAAAAAAGATGACGTCATGTGTCGTTCCCTCGCTCTAGGGTTGCCAACTTTTTTTACAAGAAATAAAGTATATTCTGATCTATGAAGATAATTAAACACGTCACGTTCAACTATCGTTAGTAAACCGACTTTACAGACAACCGTTTTTAACCGACTTCAAAAAGGAGGAGGTTCTCAATTGTCGTTGAGGTGTCGAGTTGTGTGTTAAGAAAGTGTAAAAACTATATATAGTTAAATATATAATATAAGTAAACACAAAATTGTGTTTACTTACATTATATCTCTCAGTATAGCTCAGTATAGTAGCTAAATTCGGATCACTTTTTGTGGTGATTTTGCAGGCACGTAACACATCCATAGTATAAAGTATCGCTGGGGACAATAATCAATGACCCGGGTCGAGACGGCCCACGTTAATCACACTCTAGATTGAGGATTTGACTTATTAGTGCATAATTAAATTAGGTTATGTGCGTATACGATAGGTTTTGACTAATGACTTGAGTAAGAGCAGCGCGATCAACAGATGACAAGCAATTAATTGAATTAATTGCTGAGCGAGCGAGAGCTATGCAGTCCCTCTCAGCCGGCATATCTGGGGCATTGCAAATTACTATTGGAATATGGGAAACTAGCTTTGACCTCGGCGTCGCGTGCGTGAATTTTGAGTCATGAATATCGTGGTCCGATTCGAAATTGATTTTGCCCGCAATTTCATTTCCTTGGTTCATACTTTACAGCGTATAATTACGCCACGTGGTACCTCTGTTGTAGTGGTTTTTTTTATAAAATGGAGGTCCTCGGTTTTATACCCACTTTGGGTACTACACCATAAAATGTAATGAGGACCGCTGATGTGGGTAGTATAAAGAAATGCCATATTTTATATAAACTGGTAATCGAAAATCCAGTTTGGCATTTCCGTTTGAAGACCACTCTATAGTCTGGCAAGTTTGTTGATGACACTCCTATGATATGCGGGTGACGGGGGGAAAGACTGCGCGGGTGTGAAATCGGGCTTGCGGGTAAGTGAGGTGCATCAGTCGTGAGTTTTCTTCATTCATTGCTACACGCCCCCCAGCCCGCGCGGACGATCAGCGATGATTCAGCGAACGAAGTTGCCAAGCTATGGCGCTTTTGACAATGATTTAGTTGTACAAAAAGTTCTTGGCTCTTGGGCTATTCTCAACTACGGTCAATGTATGATTTTCTATATTGGCTCAGTTCAGATCCGGTGTCCGGCTATTTACCACCCTATTTCATGCTCAGATTTTTTAAATTCAGATTTGATTTAGTATGGGTAGAATAAACCAGTTTTTCTTTCAACTGAGATCACATCAAGGACTTACCTACTTGTTATTAAAATAATATTTTTTTTTTAATTAGTCCATTAAAAAGTTACATTTGGGGTTGCTTATTTTAGAGGACGCAATTTTATTATTTGATGTTTAGATGAGGTCAGTGGAAAGCTAAAACCAAGTTTGTGCGATAAATGTTAACAAATCTTTTTTATCAGACAAATAGTTTAAGAGATATATCGTAAAAACCATTTCAACCCCTATTTTCAAGATGGTGGCCGTGAAACAAGGGTGGCGACCCCACAAACTTTGTTTTAGCTTTCCACTGACCGCCCCTACATATCAAAAAAATAAAATTGCGTCCTCTAAAACACGTAGGATAAGGCCTAAAAAATGTAACATTTCAATGGTCTAAATTTGGCTCAAGTCTAGGCTTACAGTAAAAATGACAGAACACAAGATCTTGTACAATGCTCACTGCCTCAAGAATCATCATCATCATATGTGATCATCATCATCATATCAGCCGATGGACGTCCACTGCAGGACATGGGCCTTTTGTAGGGACTTCCAAACATCACGATACTGAGCCATCTGCATCCAGTGAATACCTGCGACTCGCTTGATGTCCTCAGTCCACCTGGTGGGGGGTCACTAACACTGCGCTTTCTAGTGCGGGGTCGCTGGGGTCGGGACCCCAACGGCCATCAGCTCTTCGAACTATGTGCTCCGCCCATTGCCACTTCAGCTTCGCGACACGTTGAGCTATGTCGGTGACTTTAGTTCTTCTGCGGATCTCCTCAATTCTGATTCGATCACGCATATTTCCTCCTGTATACGACCCATATTTGTACAGCGAAATCTTCTGTAATTTTATTAATATTAAATACAAGATTAAATTAAATTCATAGTCTTAATGACTATTATAAATAACAAATTAATTTTAGAAACATTACACTAAGTAATATTGAGTAATCAAAGTTTTCAAGGATTAAATAAGTTAAGTTAGCTTATAATACTGTAAGTAACAACATTGAAAATATCCAATAACACTATTAAACTTTGACGGTCGACTATTGTTCGAAAACTTCTTAGAAATAATAAATGTACTTACCTATTTGTTATTAAGAACTTTTTTCTCGCCTACTTGAACTAGTCAAAGAAAAGTATAAACATTTTTTGCCTGTAGTGAATAAAGTAAAGAAGTAGATACAAACTTTACGATAACCACTTATTTCCTTGATTTCTTTCTTTACTTGGATTTTGACTGAACAGGGCCTGTAGCTAAGTGGAACGTCGATTATCTTTCTACAAACGCTAAAGCTTCGAAAACTAGAAAAATATATGGGAATGACAGATCCGATCAATAACTTGATCACGTGACCTGTCGATAGCAAATGTCATTCCTATACCTTTTCTGAATTTTCGAAGCGTTTGCGATCGTAGAAAGAGAATCGACGTGCCACTTGGCTACAGGACCAGTTCGTACTGTTCAATTAAAACTGCACGTCTGTTGCACGGGCCGTTTGTGAGCTTAGAAAGATCAAAAGTAGAGGAGTTTCATTACCTGTCCTTTGTCTTGATCATCAGATGAAGATGATCTTATAACACCTAATGTAGGTGGAAAGATCTCATAAATAGGAATCGATCAAGCCCAATCACAAGGTAGCTACTGTAAATAGTTCAGGAGTTCCAGTATCTGTAATTTGTTTTCATCGTCAGACCCCTGATGACAGTTATAATCCATCTAGGTGTAAAGTTCTCATAAATACAAATTAATCGAACCAAATCACAAGATAGCTATTGTTAACCGTTGAGGAGTTCCAGTACCTGCCCTTTGTCTTCATCATCAGACCCCTAATGACAGTCACGACCCATCTAGGTGGAAAGTTCTTGACGACACAAATTAATCAAGTCCAAACACAAGGTACCTGTTGTAAACCGTTAAAGAGTCCCCTGGTGTGTGTTTCGACTCCATCATCAGATCGACTCGACCTTCATTAAGTTGTAGTGCTATAAAAAGGTTAATGGAAAAAATATAAAACGCTATAGTTGTCCTTACAATTTTTGAAAGTTTCCCTCGATTTCTCAAGGATCCCATCATCAGATCCTGATGTGGTGACAATAGGACCACTTCAGGAGTATACACATTCAAACAAAAAAAAAATGGTTATGAAATGACGAAGTTCTGAGGTAACAAACATTAAAAAAATAAAATAAAAAAAAACATACGCGTCGAATTGAGAACCTCCTCCTTTTTTTGAATTTGGTTAACAATAAACTTTATTCTTTATAATAAGTATTAGTACAAGAACCAGTATATATTATTAATAGTATAACAAACGAAGGTGTTATGAATAGTCCAATATATCATTATCAACGCATAATCGACTCACTGCTGAGCTCGAGTCTCAGAATGAGAGGGGTTAGGCTAATAGTCTACCACGCTGGCCCAATGCGGATTGGCAGACTTCACACACGCAGAGAATTAAGAAAATTCTCTGTTATGCAGATTTCCTCACGATGTTTTTCCTTCACCATTTGAGACACGTGTTATTGAATTTCTTAAAATGCACACAACTGAAAAGTTGGAGGTGCATGCCCCGGACCGGATTCGAACCCACACCCTCCGGAATCGGAGGCAGGGGTTCAATCGACTATCACGGCTTTACGTTAGGACGGTGGGAGTAACACAACCAACCGGGCTGCTACAGACAATTTGTTTGAACAAGAAAAACCCAATACTTAACAGCCCGACCCAGATGACCGAGACATTTGTAGTTCACATAAAATACAAATAAATATATTTATATAATACTAAAACGGAGGACACACGCTTACGGCTGACAAGGCAATTAATAAGGGCAGATGGCGATTGAGCACGAGTCACCCGCCTGACCAGTATTAATCATAGACGGCGGCCCTTATTACGTGTACCTATATCAGGTTTCTTTGCAATCACGACTAGTAATGCGACTGAGCAATGTATCAAAATCAAAATTCATTTATATCGGAAATGCAGCCAGTATTCTTGCCACCATTCCACGTGGGCATGATTTGTATAGTTATTAGGATAAGTTAGCTTAAGTTCCCTATTGTATTCTTTCTCAGTAGCCTTAGTTAACAAGGACTTTTGAAACGTCAAGCTTGACTATTGTCGTAATGAGGATTTGGCGTGAAAGGATAGAAGTCCTGTATTTTGCAAGATTTCGACTCGAAGCAGAAATATATTTTCTTTATGCAAAATCGTATTTACGTGTGTTGGGGCCGTCAAGTCTTCAAAAATTATGAGATTATGGTGATATTTGAAGTAGAAAACTTAAATTTAATATCATGAAGGTTCAAAACATGCCTTGTCAGCAACGTTGCATCTCATACTATACATACTTTTTTAAGTTTTAAATTGTAACAACATGTAGAATGTTTTCCAAATTCTAATCTTTCGGTATATAAATTTATGAAAACTGAGTCATCCGTTCGGAGACGAAACCGTAATATACAGAAAGAGTTATTTTTACAATCCTAAAAATATAACAAGGTTGTTAAGCCTATTAACAAGTTATATATTAAAATAGGTACATTTATCCCAATATTATCATCATCATCATATCAGCAGTACGTCTGTGCGTCACTGCAGGACATAGGCGTTTTGTAGGGACTTCCAAACATCACGGTACTGAGCCACCTGCATCCAGCGAATCTCTGCGACTCGCTTGATGTCGTCAGTCCACCTGGTGGGGGGTCGACCAACACTGCGCTTACTAGTGCAGGGTCGCCAGTCCAGCACTTTGGGACGACCATCGGCCCTTCGAACTATGTGCCCCGCCCATCGTCACTCCAGCGTCGCAACTTGTTGAGCTATATCGGACTTTGGTTCTTCTGCGGATCTCCTCATTTCTGATTCGACCACGCAGAGATACTCCTAACATAGCTCGTTCCATCGCTCGCAGTGTGTGAGCCTTCTTATGAGTCCCATAGTTTGCGATCAAGTATTAATATCCCAATAGCAATCCAAAAATTAAAACTTATTAATCAAGCGTATGGAAATCACAACATTACATTGTTGACAGTCTGTTATTATAAAATACATGCTACTAAATGTATTAATTGAGAGAAAAAATATACGAGTAGAAACACTCAGCCACCGACTGCTTCACTGTTCAATTTTATTATATTTTGCGCTATTATATTATCCATTGAAACATTACAATACAAACGCTAGAAACTGTTACAAGACCTAGTTTTATTTTACAATGTAACTGCGACCTAAAAACTTTTGTTTTTTATGAAACATACAATTTAAACAGGATGCAGATATTTTTCACTTTCTCGCTGTTGCGGTGTGAACATCTTTTTACTTGTATTATTAAAATGTTATGTTTAAATCAAAGTATATCAGAATTATCATCAAAATAAAAAAGGAAACGCGTATAAAAAATATAACAAATGTATACATGTAGTAGGTATATATTACAAAACCGCTATCATACTTTCTGATTTATATAAAAAGGAAACGCGTATAAAAAATATAACAAATGTATAATTATAGGTATATTACAAAACAGCGAAACAGATATCTCTATTATAAAGTTTGTGTAATGTGTGCATATTTGTTACTGATTACTTTTTACAATTACAATTTGGCTGAAATGTGGATTAAATAGTTAAGAAAATTATTAAAATTGATCTTTTAAATTTTGACAATTGAAATCTCCCAAAGCTCAGATGGTCATCTTGTGAGATAATACATGAAATGTTTTAAATATATCATTTGTTCACCAAAATCACAGGCATACATTACAATGAAATAAAACATATTAAATTCATAATAAAATCGTATATCATTTATATAGTCATCATTCACAGACTAAACACTCTCATGTACAGAATTTTTGGGGCATATTTTCAGAGTGAAATGTAGTAGCATTTCACTCTGTATGGGAATTTCTTCTCATTATCACTGTCACTCGTCGCATCTAGCAAGCACACTTATTATCAACACGATAGTGCCGTTGTCAGAAATAAAATATGTGAAAATATAAGCATTAAAGTACGAGTAAATTATTCTCGAAGTAGAAAATATCATAGTGTTATACGAGTAAATATGCCGCAATCAAAAATGTTTTCAACCACTGATTTATCTTCTATACTTTAGTATCTACATCAAATAAAACAGTTGGAATACTGTGTCTGAACAATTTTTTTTTGTTGAGCTATGGAGGTTCTAACCCTGGAATTAACATATTATTATACATTCATATTATTCAGATCAATGTTGTGTTATAATATAAAAAAATGTGTTATAATACATTCATATTATAACACATTTTTTTATCAGCTATGTAGAATGTACAAAGTATTTAACAGAATTTCTTTTAATTTTTATTTTAAATTTTTTTTTTAATATAAAACGATTTTTTATAATCCACCTGCACTTTTAATTTAGTCTTTTTTAAAAACTATTAAAATAAACATCAAATCTATTGAAAAATGTCTCTCGTACTACTCTCATCTACTAGTACTACTGTATGATATCCATGAAAGGTTGTCAGTAGGCACCGGATAACATTTGTTACATAGAATCTCAATTTCGTAGTCACTAACATACGTCAAACTTAGAGAATTAGCCTGCAGGTCACTCCCTTAAGGGAAGCTAAGACCCACAACGCTTCTCTAATGCGGGTTGGGCCCAAACCAGGCGATTTCCTGGACCTAAACAGTTACACAATGGTAGTTACAACGTTTCACTTAATTGCAATCACAAATGAAACACGTAATAGAGCATCACGTGTAGGTCTCCTTAATGACATTTTACTTGCGTGATTGTTCTGTCACGACGTCAAAGTAGAGGGGAGGCGGTTAATTAAAACTTCTCGCAGTTACAGGTTTTATTATTGTACCGCTCGAAATCACTAATACGGAACCTTCTGGTACAGATACCACGAATACTACCCCAAATATTTTTCACAGTACAGTTCACTAGTGTCGACCACCGGTTACTTTTTGCATTTGTACCGATTTTTTAAAAAAAGACTTTATATTTATTACATAATTAAGAGTAGCAGATGCCAACCACTCCGTCCGTGTCAAATTCAGTTTCTTATACACAGTTTCCACGGAAGACCAACGCTGCGCTGGTGCATCCATCACTAGCGTAGCACATGCTGAGTGGTGACCATTTTGGTACCACACACATAATTTTTTTGGATTTATTTAATTATTAGTTTAATATCTTTAAATTATTAGTTTACTATATTTTTAAAATTTCTTTCTTTTTTTTTAAATATTTGTTGTCTTTTGTTTATTATGTGTGTGTGTCAAATAAAATAATTTTCTTTTCTTTTTTTATAAATCTCATCCTAATTCAATAAGCATGATTTTTTTTGATTTTATTTGTTACTCCAGGGTCCATAAATTTCCTTATCCATTTTTAATTTCAACCAAATCGGTTCTGTAATACCAGCGGGATGGAGTAACAAAATGAACATTTTACGTTCAAACATTCTTCTTTCTCATATTAGTGTGTTTTATTTCAGTATTACTCTCCAAAAGCCGATAAATCCATCCAGGTTTCCAGAGACTTTTTTCCGATTATTTATTAGCTATTAGCAGCAGTATCGTCAGAATAATGAAATCACTCTCGACTTCTGTAGTGACACTTGGACTTCTCAAGTGACGTCTATAGCAAATATCAGAAGTCCTAGTGGCAGTTTGATACTGTGACGATCGAGTTAACGTAATGCGAATTTCTAAGGAATTGAAACAGCGCCATCTAGTGGCACTACTGCACAACTGTTTCAATTTCATATAAATTCGCGTTTACGTTAACGCGATAGTAACAGTGCCATACAGTAGTGTTGAAAGCTCCCACTAGGCACACAGTTGACTAGGTGGGATCAGTCCTAACGTTTCCCTTGAACGAAGCTGGAATTCATGTCCTAACCCCGTCTTTGCCGGCGGAGTTTTTGTGCAAACTGACTTTAGAAAGCTTGTCTTAACTTTAAAGCCCTTGAAGGTGGTCTTTCGTTATGTGGTCGTTGGGTTTTAAAATACCCTTTTTAAGTGTCTAATTTTATGGAAGGCCTTGAAGTCAGTTGGTACGGATAATGGTTCAGCGAAAGCAAGGTTGTTAGTACAGTATGTTATCCATCCGCATATAAATGCATAGTAACCGCAATTAAACTAAAGTGCCCACTTTGAGGGATTGGTTGCTTGACAGAATAAGAGTTATGACCAACATTGGTCATACGTAATGACCAGTATTTCCTATATTAATCCACTAATATATAACGCATTGAATGACAATATTGTCTTAGCGGGAATATATTGAACTAAATACATGACTAAACAGATGATTAATGATTCGGGGATTATGCAAGTAAGGGCCTTATTATTATAATTAATTAATACGGTGATTAATTTTAATCAATTTATCATACCAAACCGCAAACGGATTTTTAATATTGTTATAATTGATTGGGACTTACTCGTATGTTATTTGTAATTAATAATTTTAACGAGTGCAGGTGTACTAAAACCTACCTACTTTGCTGTAATTTTTTTAACGATAAAGGCTACAATTTGGCTAAAATCATGACTGTTAGTAAACGGTAATGTAAGAGGCCTTTGCAAAGAATGGCCCTTTTAACGTTGAGCTACATTTAGGGCTTTACATTTTTCTAGCGGGTTTAATTTTACGTGTTCCTTTATCAAAACAAGGCCCAAACTATTTATTTATGTTCTCTGTTTTTTGTATATTTTTATGTTCTAAGAAAAGAGATGGCATTTTCTTAGTATAGTCTGAAATGTTGGTTGTTTTAATATTGAATGACGTACTCGTATTTTTACTTTTTAGCAACAAAGGTAGTACAGGTATAAAAAATGACGTCATTCACACACACAAAATCCAATATGACATATGAAAGATACTGAAAATGTATTACTTTCATAGAAAATATATTAGATGTAAGGTTTCTTTGATACTAGTACATCATTCTAACTTGCTTGTTAGAGAATACATGTGCTATTGCTTAGAGACATCTCTGAATGATATTATGCAAGACAGCAATTTCACCAAGTGCAGTGGAGTGATCCCTTATCGGACTCCCACAGACTGAATAAAGCCAAGTATTTGAGAAATTGAACCCAATAGATGTCAAAGTGTAAGAGTATATTGATGTCGGTTTGTTTGAAGATTACAAACTATATATAATAATTAATATCTATGATGATCGATGATCAAAAATCTTAGGTATATATATGTAAGCGGCCAAAAATTTTGAGATTTTTCTTAAGATATTATCGAATGAAAAAGATTAATACTAAAAACAAAGTTGTGTATTATATTAACTTTTTTCTTAAGCATTAATTTATTAGTCGTACAGGAATAGTGACCCACACCGGGAAGCGTAGTGTTGGTCGACCCCCACAAGGTGTTCCGACGAAATCAAGCAGCTTACATGTAGCCGCTGGACGGTGGCGGCTTAAGACCGTCGTATATAAAGTCAGCCATTGACGGTCAATTATTCTCACGTTTCTGCAGCTCAAACGGCAGCGAAGACGTTTCATAAGTCGAGCCGTCATGCACGCAGCGACTAATACACGATCAGTTATAGTCGTGGGTACTGCAGGAACGTGAGAATAATTGATCGTCAATGGCGTGCATAAGAGTTCTTACAAAAGGCCTCCAACGGCTGATGATAACGATGATAATAAAACATTCGTAAGTTTGTGTTAATATTGTTATCATCATCATGAACAACTCAAAATCGGTTCACTGTTGAGCACGAATCCCCTCTCAGTATGAGATGGGTTAATCTAATAACCCATTGTGGATGTGGATTGACAGAGTTCACTCGTAGAGAATTGAAATAATCTCAGGTATGCAGGTTTCCTCGCGATGTTTTTCCTTCACCGAATTAGAATCAGAATCAGAATCGTTTATTTGCAAGAAACATTAAATTTAGTTATACAAAGATGTTCTTATGTATTAGGTAACAATGTTTCACCATTAATAGGTATACAAATGTTTATTTAATAAAATTAAAATTATATACGTTAAAATTAAATGACATTAAGTATAATAAGAAATATAATTACAACTATTTTTTTGAAGTATCAGCAAAGTACTCTTCTATGGAGTAGTAACATTTTTGTATTAGAAACTTTTTATGTTTTTCTTTAAGTGTAACTGTAGCGCTGATGAATGTTTTATGTAATGAATTTTATGTTGTCTTCTTGGATTCTTAGAAAATGTAAAGAGGGTTTCATTTGATTAGGCGTGTGACATTTAATTTCATACTTACCAGATGGGATTTGAAACAGCCGAATCAAAAGCAGAGTTTATATCCACTGGGCCATCACGATACGGTTATACCTTATAGGTATAACCGTAATAATATCGCAATAATATTATATATTATTCCATTGATTAGGCGTGTGACATTTAATTTCATACTTACCAGATGGGATTTGAAACAGCCGAACCAAAAGCAGAGTTTATATCCACTGGGCCATCACGATACGGTTATACCTTATAGGTATAACCGTAATAATATCGCAATAATATTATATATTATTCCATTGATTAGGCGTGTGACATTTAATTTCATACTTACCAGATGGGATTTGAAACAGCCGAACCAAAAGCAGAGTTTATATCCACTGGGCCATCACGATACGGTTATACGTTTATACCTATAAAATAATATCGCAATAATATTAGATATTATTCCATTGTTTTAAATAGTTTGTCCGTTCACAGAGAACAGAAACAAAAGCTGTATTGTGGGACACTACAATCACTGTTGTTTACTTGTTACGCTAATGGCAATCGCTAACGTTCGCCATTGTCTGAATTGGTGAGCTGGAGGATTATAGTGACCTTTATTATTTCAATAACTGACAACTCTGTTATCACTGGTAATAATTATTGTATGGTAACGATAAACAATATTATAAAAGTCTTCTACCGCATTTGTCTGTTATCACTGGTAATTATTTATTGAATTAAATTGTGTTTATTTAATCTTAAATTCGATATTTTTGACTCTGGAATTGGAGAACCGATTTGGCTAAAATTTTAAATGGATGACAGGAGAAAGTTCTTTGCCGTATACCTACGTCTGTTTTATCACAATGGTCGGCAGATTTTTATTTATTTATAAATAGGGTACATTTATTGAGCTTATTATTGCCTTCTAAATGATCGTCGTTATCAACCCATATACGGCTCACTGCTGAGCTCGAGTCTCCTCTCAGAATGAGAGCGGTTAGGCCAATAGTCCACCACGCTGGTCCAATGCAGATTGACAGACTTCACACACGCAGAGAATTAAGAAAAATCTCTGGTATGCAGGTTTCCTTACGATGTTTTCCTTCACTGTTTGAGACACGTGATATTTAATTTCTTAAAATGCACACAACTGAAAAGTTTAAGGTGCATGTCCCGGACCGGATTCGAACCTACACCCTCCGGAATTGGAGGCCGAGGTCATATCCACTGGGCTGTCACGGCTCAATCTCAATCAAAACAAAAATACGAACAAACAAACAAGAGAAAAGTATAACTCAACGGCATACGCATATAGCTAAAATAAATCTATCTAGTTCGTCCAACGCTTGGCCAATATGGCTTAGGATTTCGAGATCCTGGCTTGAGATAACTAATAATATTATAATAAAATATTTACCTCTTCTTTATTCCAAGAAAGTTATTTATTAGTTTGTTTTATATCCCGTGCCTCAAAGAGCAAGTAAAGCCGTTAGTCGCCATAAGACCCCGCACATTATTATCGTAAGAACCTGATGGTGATCCTTACAAAATCAAACACGCCTTAAGTCCGCTAATCCGGATTGGAGCAGCCTGGTGGGTCTTAGCTGCAATCTCGATGGTAAGCGATGATGCAGCCTATTATGGATCGCGCTTCCCTAAAAGATGCCTTTCTAGAAGATTTCACCGCGGCTAGTTTCCTCGACTGGTGACAGAAGGGCTGGCTCGTTTTTTGCGAAAAAGATCAGCCTGGCTGACCAAAGGGGAAATGCAGTTATATTATATTATTATAGGTTAAGGTAGCTTAAGTTAATTTTTAACCGACTTCAAAAAAAGGAGGAGGTTCTCAATTCGACGAATTTTTTAAATGTTTGTTACCTCATAACTTCGTCATTTCTGAACCAATTTTGAAAGTGTTTTTTTTTTAAATAGTATACTTCCAGCTTGGTCCCATTTAATTTTCATGAAACTCAGTTCAGTTATTTTGTGTTAAAATGAAAATAAGGGAAATACCCGTACTGCGGCGCTTTCGTTCACTATGCTAGGATATCACTTTCATGGAGGTTTTATCACTCAAGCCGTTTAAATCATAAAGTTATACCATTTTCAGACAGTTCTTATCCGCGGTTCTTTCACAAACGGCTTTAATTAATACGCCACTGGCTTGGTACCGCCTTCAAAGTGATCAGAAGGTCACACATACGATGCTACTTTTCGCTTTTAAGTTAATTTTTGTGATTTTGAAGTCAGTTGAATTTATTTATTAAAAAGATTTTATTGTATTCATTCTCATGGTATTGACAGTGAAGGAAAACAATGAATGATAATGATATAGCTTGGCAAGTTCGTTGGTGACACTCCCATGATATGCGGGCAACGGGGGGAAAGACTGCGCGGGTGTAAAATCGTGCGTGCAAGGAGTTACACGCCCTCCGGCCCGCGCGGACGCGAGTGTTACGTACGAATTTCCCAAGCTATAGCCATAATAATTATTTTACTTGTATATAGCAAATATGTCCGTCGCATTCGACAGATAGCAGAAACAAAAGCTCTATTGTGGGGCACTACAGTCATAGCAGTTTACTTTTTACGCTAATGGTAATGGGCGACATCCGGCGTTGTCTCGATTGCTCAGGTTAAGGGAAATAGTGACCGTTATTAGGTATAGCCGTAAAGGACACCGCTGTATGTACGTAATTATAGTAATTATACAGTTATGGCATTTTGATATGTTCCCTTTTGTTTGTTTCAATATTATATTTTAAATAATCTTATTTGAAGTGTTCTTTGAAACAAATTTTATTAGTGCCTATAAAAATTTAAATAAAAGTGTTTTGATAAAAAGGGGGTAAATAACATACCTATATACCAAATTGAATATAAACAATATTAAATTTGTATAGTACTAAAAAGGGTCCGAAAAAGGTCCGTGTCGATATTAATTATTAAAGTTGAGAATTTCTTCTAAAACATAATTTTTAAAAAAATATGCATTTTTAAAAACGTCAATCTTTTAAAATAATAACTTCATTTTTCATAATGAACAACTTTTTAGAGGGTCTTAACCCTTTAAAAAGTAGCCTATTCCAACGGTATAGGGCGGATGTTTTAAATTCAAGATAAACATTGAAACTTGAATTAATTGACACATTTTCTTAAACCCGAGAAATAATGTGTATTAATTAGTTCTAAAAATCATCAAAAATCAAAATTAATTTGGGTCTAAATGATTAGTACCACCAAGTTGGAGCGGGTCGCAAGTCTTTCATTCTAGTGGTGTGAGGAGTTAAATAAAAAACACAAAAACTAGTACCTTAAAACAAATTTGAATACGATGAGTAGGTACATAGTTACGTAAGAAGAATCTAAAGAATAATTAATATCCAACCCCGCCACCTGACTGAGAACTTAAATAGAGCATCCAAGTCTTCCATATTTAAAAACACCTGCAATCTGCGATTTAAATCAAGTTTATCATCTGAGAAGGCAACAAAGCGTGTGTAGCCGCCCAAGTTTCGTCACACCTGCTACTTTCCCACAAATTGTAACCGGTTCAAACTCGCAACTCGCAACTCGCCCGCCAACTTGCCCTCCACTTCATAATTAATTCTTTATTCGAAACAACTTGGACAGAAACGAGCCGCGTAAGCACTTAAATAGTCTAAATTGTGCTGAAGACGCGCCCATTTTTAATTAGTTCAGAAGTGCGCTTCAATTGTTAATGGCCCTATTGTAACTTTGTTAAATGGGATTAAATAAATTGATGATAAATCAAGCACGGGTTCGGGTTATTTTACATTGTTTTATACATTCACTAGCAGACAGCCTGCAGTTCCACTTGCGTAATTCCCATTTAAGTGGGAATACATGAATAAAACATAGCTTTCTATAGTGGTAAAAAAAGTTTCCAAATCAGTTTTAATGGATCCAAAGATTACCTTGTACATCACAAGCTTTACTTCTTTAAAATAGTAGATTTTACAGAACAGACAAAAAAAATACATTTGACAGTATTTGTGGTCTAAGAGACAGTGATCAGTACCAGGATCCCAGCGGTGCCATATGACCTGGTTTTTGTTGATTGATGTCGTCAGTCCACCTAGTGGGTGGCGGAACGCCATTCCAGCACCTTAAAATCCCAACACGCGTTGGCTCTACGAACAACATGCTCCGCCAATTGCCATTTCATCCGTCGGTGACTTCGGTTCTTCTGAGGATCTCCTCTTTTCTTCGTGATTCGAGAAAATAGAGAAGCATAGTTTGGCTCCCTGTGACCCGCTTGATGTCGTCGATCCACATAGTGGGCGGTCTGGGACTCCATTCCACCACCTAGGGACCCCAACTCTCGTTAGCTCTACGAACAACATGCCCCGTCCATTGCCATTTCAGCCGTCGTTTACTTCGGTTCTTTGCGAATCTCCTCGTTTCTTCGCGATTCGATCACGCAGAACAGCATAGTTTGGCTCCCTGTGACTCGCTTGATGTCGTCGATGTACCTAGTGGGCGGTCGGGGACGCCATTCCAACACCTTGGGACCCCAACGCCGCTCGTCAGCTCTACGACTAATACGCCCCACCCATTGTTATTTCCGCAGTCGACGCAGCAAAGCATAGTTTGCTTCATCGCCCGTTAACTGGCTCTAGTCTTCTAATGAGGGCCATAGTTAGCGAATAAGTCTGTGCTATGATCCGGAGCCACAGTCTAACTATAATGTTAATATGAGTGTGTAAGTGATTTACTTTACATAATTGACGTACTATAAAATAAATTTCATAGAGTAACAATAGTTAGAAGTAAAGTATTCGCAGCGGCACGTCATGCTGTGTTCAACAATCAATCCGCCAGCGTGTCAGCGGCAGAGCTCGTTTTGTTCACTGTTATGTCTGCACAGTTGTACACGCTTGAACAAATGTTCACGTTTACACACACGCGTGTATCGCGTAAATACACTGTAATACGTCACTAATGGACTGGAAAAACTATTTTTTTCATGAATATATCCGATTACTTAGTGATAAAAGCAACGATTTTTTTACTGTTAGATATGTTACGTGCTCACCGTTTAAAGTGATCCGAATTTAGCTACTCTACTGTTCAATTTTGCGTTTCATCATCATCATTGGCAACCCATATTCGGCTCCCTATTAAGCACGAGTCTCCTCTCAGAAAGATAGGGGATTTTAATTGATTTTGAGGGATTGTGTGTTTACTTACATTATATATTTATGTAAATATAGTTTTTACGCTTGTATTTTGTTGTTACTCTTATATACAACAATTGTAGACAATATTTAGGCATTATTTTGTTAAATAACTTTCGTTGTTTACCACAGAACAGAAAACGCTAAAGCAAACGCTAAATATATGTTGTTTACCTACTATATTGTGACTACGAGTAAATGAATTTAAGACAATTAGGCACCAATTAGAATAGGGGTAAGGTAGGGGAAGGGTAGGGTAGGGTAGGGGTAGGGCAGGGGTAGGTAGGATAGGGGTAGGTAGGATAGGGGTAGGGTAGGGTTAGTTGAAAGTTTACATCGAGTTTCACGCGAACGAAGTTGCGGGCGTCCGCGAGTTCATTATAAAAACGTATGCAATTGCCCTTAAAATTAAATAAAATAGGATATATACTCATAATCATGTCATGTTATGTATCCCAGCGTGCGCCTTGCATTAGACAGACAATCCATTTAACTGTCCGTCCGTTGCAGACATTATTTTTGTGTTGTTATTTCATTTGTATTCGATGTGCAAGATCTACAATGTATTCGATTTTACTTAACTGATTATACAAGAGGAAATTCTGTACAAAACGCACGTGTAGTGTTACTGCCACTTAATTTAATCTCTTCTTTAAATATTTGCATCGGTAGGTATCAAATTGTTTACGATATAATTTACGGAAAAGATATTTTTTAATTTTTCCCGTCAAGACAATTGAAAATTTTTTTTAACCTCGGATCATTCTGATTTTGGTCTACTTCTTGTTTTTGTGTCATTTTTTGTTGCATTTTGTATGAAAATCGACATTGATTGTATATTTTTATTGTATACCTATCTTGTTCTGTAATTTATAATGAACAATACTGTAAAATAATTTCTAATAATATTACTTGATATTTTATACGCTACTAGCGGACCCGCTCAAGCTTCGCTTTTACTTATGTGTGTGTGTGTCCGAATAAAAAAATTTCTTTCTTTCTTTCTTTCTTACTTATGATGCACTTTTTCCCTATCCTGCTTCTACCCTTCTCCTACCCCTACATTACCTCTACCGTACCTCAACGCTACCCCTACCCTAGTCATACCCTACTTTCATCCTACCCCTAGGAATTTAGGGGTTTGAAAAATAGATGTTGGCCTATTCTCATAGATACCGGATAAGCACAAAAATTTCATCAAAATAGGTCAAGCCGTTTCGGAGGAGTATGGCAACGAAAACTGTGACACGAGAATTTTATATATTAGAAGATACATTTATTTTCCTCTTCACCTGAGGTTAATGTACAAATATAAAAAATATAATGGAATTACCGAAATACTGTTATTATAAGTAAATGCCACTTTGTTGACAGTTACAATAGAGATGTACCCGCAGTGTAGGTAGTGCTTGTAGTGAATGTTTTGTTCCTTACGATCCAACAATCAATCCGTTAGAGCCGTGGCGGTGACAGCGCTCGTTCGTACACCGTTGTTCCCTATTATGTCAGCTTGATAGATGGATTCTATGAATCGGCTTATGTTCGACCAACATAATTATTGTTTGTTGTGATTTACAAGGAAATTTTAGTATAAGCTTACATAAATACTGCTACTATTACATATTTCTTCTTAATCGCTCACTCTTGGACGATGATCGTATGCAGCGATGATCGACACTTTCTGTGCAATATCCTCCACTTTTGGCGATTAGCTGCATTATGAGAACACTCCACCATGAATGATTGTGTAGCAACCTTAACTACGAGTAAATCCGTCCAGTGTTGTAATGTTGTATGCGATGACGTCAGTCATTATTACTTATAAAAAATAATATATCTTTTTTTTTTTATTACAAGCAGCCTACAATCTTTGTGTTTGGATCCTTAATGTTTAATGATATAATTTACCATACCAACCCTCCTCTTGTAAATGAAAATCGTTGAAACCAATGTGGGTCTAATAGGACTGAATCCATCCGGATAAAATGTAACTCAGCTATAAATACTTTGAATTACTATATACTTTGAATTACGATAATCCTTTGGGAATTGTCGTGTAAAACCACGGGATACAGTATATTATTGTATAATACCAATTCACTTTAGCAGCTATAGCATATATATTTATTCGCCATTGTATTGTATCTGTGTTGATAGGTTATGTGTGTTTTGTTTATATTCACTCAACATAATTACTATTTGTTCAATTATTGAAATTAAATTTATGTGATTGTATTCAACTATAATAATATTATATTATACATAAGTATATTGTACATACATTATACTTGTAGTTAAACTGTTGTTTTTTTTTATTTTATTCTTTACAAGTTAGCCCTTGAATACAATCTCACCCGATGGTAAGTGATGATGTAATCTAAGAAGAAAGTTGTAAGTGTAAACTTGTTAGGAGGAGGATGAAAATCCACACTCCTTTCGATTTCTACACGATATCGTACCGGAACGCTAAATTGCTTGGCGGTACGTCTTTGTCGGTAGGGTGGTAACTAGCCACGGCCGAAGCCTCCCACCAACTAAAAGCTGTTGTTATTTACCAAAGATTTTTTAAATAGCTAAATGATTTATAAGATTAACTTTTTAAAAAGAAATTATTTATTTGTAAAAAAAATATCTGTCGGTATTCACTATTAAACAGTATTTTAAAAGTAGATAAAGCTTCATCTAGAGCAGGGTAGGCGAACCTTTATGCATCAACGTGCCATTTTTTCTAAAAAATGTTTAATGGGGTCATTGGCGTGCCATCAAATAATTTTGACTTTCTGATTATTTGGAGAATAACAATAATAAATACTATCAAAACTCTTTATGAAATAAAGTAAACAAAAGAGGTACATTTTGGAATGTTTTTATTACACGCATAAATTAAATATCATGTTGCTGCAGGTTAGATGACAAATAATTTATGTCAAATACCTACTTTACACATGTTTTATGATCGGCGACGTGCCCAAAATATTGTGTCGCGTGCCATCAATGGCACGCGTGCCATTGGTTCGCCTACCCTGATCTAGAGCAATACAAACATAAGAAAAAACTCTTTCCGAGAGACGGAGTCGCAAGCGTCTATTTTATTATATTTAGCGTTTGAATATTCCTTCACCAATACAAAGCCACCTCATTTGTGATTGTCAGATGCTTTATTTTATCCAAGCATATCCACAAGAACGGAAACTATGCGAAATTGCAAGGCGTCAGGGTAATTTATAAAAATAAACAAATGTTAAAAATACTACAAAAAGCTGCAACCCTTATTCGACTCACTGTTGAGCACGAGTCTCCTCTCATAATCCTCTCATAATGAGAAAGGTTAGGCCTTAGTCCACCACGCTGGCCAAATGCGGATTGCCAGACTTCACACACGTAGAGAATTAAAAAAAAATAGGTATGCAGTTATCCTCACGATTTTTCTTCACCGTTTGAGGCACGTGATGTTTAATTTCTTAAAATGCACTTAACTGAAAAATTGGAGGTGCATGCTCCGGACCGGATTCGAACCCACACCCTCCGAATCAAAGACAAAGATCATATCCACGTTAGCACAGGGCTATCACGGCTCTAACCTTCAGATACCTTATCCCAATGTTGCTAACTGTGATAACATGCGTAACTTAGTCGATACGAATAGCGAAGCTGAAGCGAAATACTTGATTATCATTTTCACAGCTACGTCATGAACTATCACATGAACATGAAGTAGTAGGTATATCAGAACAACCGACTATACACTCGTGCCAGTGACAGTGCTTGTTTGTGCATTATTCACCATTATATCCGCGATTACATACGAATCATATGAATTGGCCTGTATATGTGAACAAACCTATATTTAAACAGGTCTATTGAATGATTCAATGATCCTTATTTTTCATAAGATTTTTATTAATATTCTATTTTATTGTGTAGGTACTTTTTTCCACCTTTTTTTCTGATTGTGTAAGTGCCGTAGGTTCTTTATGGGACCTCAGAAGCGTCACCGGGGGGTTTGGGCGAGCGCAGAAGCATCGCCTGATGGAGCCCGAAGGCAGAAGCAGAGTAGGTGGGCGGAACGACTCTCTAAGGGCGTCCCCTCTTTCCCACCATTTTAAGGCTCTGCCAGGTAAACGGTTGCTTATGATGATGATGATGAAAGTTTAAATGTCTACTTGTTATATTTATTTAACGCAGATGATTGGTACCCTACCAATGGCAGCAAATTTTTATAAGTGTTTTTAAGTATTAGTTTTAATTTATTTTAATTTTATACATTTAGTTAATTTATTTAATTTATGATGAAATACCTATTTTACTCGTAATAGTTAAGTTGTACCTTTTGTAGTTTTGTTTTAACGCATTGTATTATTCTAATTTGTTTGTCCCGCAAATAGGTCGATTTTCAACCAGTATTAGGTAAATAACTTGAAAACCATAATATTTAAGAACCGTTTAACCTACCTTCGACTCATCGTTTGCTATTTTCAGCATAACCAACCCACTCAGGCGGCAAAATTTGCCCAAATTAGCGAGTTCTAAGCGGATAAATTGAAATGAGTTACTTTATATTATTGGATGATTTAGATTATTTTTTATTTTATACATAAGTCCTTAACCCTTATTTTTAATTGAATACTTTCAAAAGCGCATTCACAATAGTCAATTGCGTCATCATCGCTCGTAATAACATCACTTCACTTTATGTGCATAATTCACGCGGGCGCTTCCACAATGCTGCATCGACACAACCGCGCATATTAATAAGCTATTTCAATGGCTCTAATTAGGTCTCGAACTGACAGTGACTGTAAGCGGTACACTTTCTACATCTATAACAATAAATAATGTTAGAGTGGCCATCTGTAATATGTGTGTGACTGCTTTATGGGATGCTTGATATGATACGACATTATATTACCTACTGTCATCTATAGAAGTACGATGCCTAATCGTATATTACCATTTTAGAACAGTTTGAAGACCAGTTTGGACGCTAGGATCGGTATGTCTAAGAATCTATATATATAAAAATGAATTGCTGTTCGTTAGTCTCGGTAAAACTCGAGAACGGCTGAATGGATTTATCTTATCTTGGTCTTCAAATGTTCGTGGAGGTATAGAAAAGATTTAAAAGGTGAGAAAAATTAGAATAATTGCCGGGAAAACCATAAAAACAACCCTTTTTCTATTTCCCATACAAACGTTTAAGAGTCAAGGGGTAGGGTATGGTAGGGGTAGAGTTGTGTAGAGTAGGGATAGAGAAGAAGTGCACATAAGTCAAAGCGAAGCTTGACCGGGTCCGCTAGTAAAGAATAAAGATTCTGTACATCGATGTTTTTATAAATCGACGAGTAAATTTTGAATTTGTATATATCTTTATTTATACATATATATGCCACACATTTCAGGGTATTGTCCTGGATGTCCTGGTGTACTGGAGATATTGTGATGTGTGGCATAATTTCGAAATAAAAAATTTCTTTCTTTCTTTCTTTCTATATATGTCTGGCTTAGACACAGAGAAATGGATTGGAGACATACATTGTAGAGTAATGGAACAGCATAGACACGGCTACAAGGCCCCGGCTTTAGAAGACACAAATAATAAAGAAAGCCCGCGTCGAACATAAACATTAAAAATACATAATATGTCACTTAACTGATGATGTTAAGAGTTTTATTCATAATAGCACTCATCTAGGAAAGTACTTGACGGCCGTGTGGCGCAGTGGGTAGTGACCCTGCTTTCTGCATCTACGGCCGTGGGTTCGATTCCCACAACTGGAAAATATTTGTGTGATGAACATGGGTTTTTTTCCAGTGTCTGTGTGTATTTATACATTATATAAATATTTATACATTATATAAATGTATATGAATATTATAATATCAACTATCTTAGTGCCCATAACACAAGCTGCTCTGTATGCTTACTTTGGGGCTAGTTAGTGATGTGTATTGTTTAAGTATATTTATATTTTTTTTTATTTATACTACCACAACGTTTATTGCAGCAAGTAGCATCACTACTTCATTTGAAAAGGTTTGGTGAAAATATATTTTTCGGCAGACAAAGTATACTTACAAATTAAGTTAAATTAAATCGATATGGAATAATGGTTACGAATACTACAAATTTTCTTTCACTATTTACTTTTATTAGTAAAAAATATATCACAATCATAATATACCAGCACAAAAATTTTAATTCAATAGAGTTTCCAATTTCGGTTACGAATGAGGAAAAAAAGTATGCCTTAGTGAATACCACAGATACAAATCCATAACAGAATACATTTCTAACAAAATGCACTCCCAATATTCGAAATTCATTTTTAATTAAAGTAAGTTATAAAAAGTAGCAGAATGTTCAACAACGATCGCATTGCCTGTAATAACAATACTTCACGTGCAGGCTTCTCTCGGTTGTTCCGCAATTGCCAGAGTGAGCATCTTAATCAGGAATTTCAATAAAATAAGGCCTCGAGCACACTGTTGCTTTTATTTATGGGCACCTATTAGCGAGTTCCACTTTGTTCAAGTTTAGGCCACATATACACTTAGGTGAGATCTTTGTAAAGCGCCTATTTCGTATAATATAGAAGATTTAATGTGGAAGGACATAAGAGGAGAGGAAGGCCAAAGAAGAGATGGTTGCATTGTGTGAAAGAGGACATGTGTGTAAAAGGAGTGGATGATGAGTTGACTAGTAATAGAGACGAAAGATTGACATATTTTTCCGACCCCACTTAAGTGAGATAAGGGTAAGGAGATGATGTTGAAAGAAGATTCAAGGTTCAGTGTTTTAGAAATCACAGAACGCACTTATAGTAGAGTGTAGACTTCTAAAGTCGGCGTAAACTAATCAAAAAAATTCAGTTTGAGTTTAAACACTATAGCTTAAAGTGCCTTTGCTTACTTACTTTACATCAGGTAGGGATACTTTCTGAAGTTTTGAAACTTTATCAGATAAATATTAGGTCGTATTATTACAGCATTAAGAAGATTTTTAACTGAATTCAAACAAGGTATGAGTAGGTATTTGTTGGTGTGTGTGCGGTTTTTTTAAAACTTACTCATTTGAGTTTAATATTTTAAACTGACTTTAATTTGAACAGTTAGTTTCTGACGTGATAACGTCTTATAATTCGATGGAGCCGGCTGCACACTCAAAAACAGATGACGTCATGCGTCTTTCCCTTACTCTAGGGTTTCCAACATTTTTACAAGAAATAAATTATATTCTGGTCTATGAAGACTATTAAACAGTATTTTAGAAAAACGAACATTTTCTTTTGAAAATGCAACCATTCCATCAGTATTTTCTTATGACGTTGTCACGTTCAACTATCCGATTTTACAGACAACCCACTTTTAATATATTTGTAATATTTTGATCTCATTTAACAAACAAGAAGATTTTCCAGCTGATGTTAAGTGTTATATTATCACAGCCTAAAGAGAATATTGATTCAAACTCACTCAAATGGAAATCTTCTATCGGAACACGGCAATAGAAAATATTTTGAAATAATTTCTTGCTAGATCATTCCGTACCGAATTCACTTAAGTAATTAAAACAGCACGTTTTGAATTACCAACGCATTTTATTTTTTTAATTAAAAAAGAGCTTTCAAAAGGCTCGTACGTCACTGGAGTACACGACTTTGTTTATAATCATGTCACTGCACTTCACTTGCGTTATTCACTTTCCCGTGTCTACAATCGAAGATCAGTGATGTTAGGGTTGGTTCTTATTAAACATATTAAATTCAAAAAACTGGCCAAGTGCGTGTTGGACCACACACAGTATAGGGTTCCGCAGGTTAAATTAGCACTTCAAACTCTTATTGAACGCACAAAAATACCGATAACGATATCAGGTATCGTTATCGGTATACGATAATTTAGGGAAGAAACCCTTAAAATTTATTTATTTTACTACTTTAGTGATTTTTTTATACCATACAGAACCACTATATATTTTATACCATACAGAACCACTATTGAGCAGTGATAGCCCAGTGGATATGACCTCTGCCTCCGATTCCGGAGGGTGTGGGTTCGAATCCGGTTCGGGGCATGCACCTCCAACTTTTCAGTTGTGTGCATTTTAAGAAATTAAATATCACGTGTCTCAATCGGTGAAGGAAAACATCGTGAGGAAACCTGCATACCAGAGAATTATCTTCATTCTCTGCGTGTGTGAAGTCTGCCAATCCGCATTGGGCCAGCGTGGTGGACTATTGGCCTAACCCCTCTCATTCTGAGAGGAGACTCGAGCTCAGCAGTGAGCCGTATATGGGTTGATGACGACGAGAACCACTATACCATACGTAGCTGGTACCCACTTTACAAAAAAAACTATTTTTCAAGATTTAATTTAACAACATTGTTCACATTTTTAATGTACACACTCATGCTAAATACTTTCTACTACTAATAGTCTCTGCGTTAAACCGCGGACAGACAGATGAGCTGACAGACATACGGACATGGCGATACTATAAAAGGTTAACTTGGGGACTACGGTACCCTAAAACTTAGCCTGACCCCTAACTGTAAGTGCTGAGCATAACTTCAAATACTACAACCAAAGAGCTAGAAAAATCACAATTTAAAGAGTTACATATACGTTCTCATCAAAAATATAATACGAAGAAGAAGAAAAAGACCAAAAAGTTCATTATTAGTTAATCGACCTACTTTGTTATTTACATTATTTGTATTAAATACTTCTTAATTTAACATTGACAATATCTCTATGACCAGCTTGTGCAAGTGAATCGTACGCAGAGGATTTTCAGTTGGATCTGGTAAACTTTATGGCTTTGATTCGTCGTTATTTAATGGCGTCTAAATAATCCGTTTATTCATTTTTTATTCGACTATACTCGTAATTATATTAGAAGTAAAAAGAGAAGTTTGTTTGTTTTTTTGGAACTACTGGCCCGATTTACAAAAATCTTTCAGTGTTAGATAGCCCATTTATCGAGGAAGGCTATAGGTGTATATTGTCCCCATATTCCTATACGGGAACGGGAACCACGCGAGTGAAACCGCGCGGCGTCAGCTAGTAGGTAAATAAAACAAAACCTTCATTATTATAACATTTTCAAAGTAACGCATTTGTCTATTTAATAGTGTAATTTTCCTTGCGTACGAATTTTCTTTTTGTAGAGTAACTTACCGGGTTACAAAATAGTTACAAAATCCAACTTTCCGACCTACTGCTACTGGAAAGGAAAAGTTACTCCTAAGCGGGGAAATATTGGGTTTAAGTTCTTAGTACGTCATCGTACTTGATTACATGCGTGTTTCCTGAGCAGAACTTACTTTAATTAGAAAACTATAATTAAGCGGTTTTACTCAAAACAAATTATTAAACTGTAAGTAGTTGTAAGTTGTAAGACGTCGTGTTCATTACTTTTAGATGTTACATAGTTATTTTAATTAGATTGCTATTAGGCAAAACTTACAAGTGTTGTAGTACCTAAAAGTGGTATTGTAATACAAATCTAACGGACTTTTACTGTACAATATATGTACGTTTTTTCTCCAAATCACACACTAGACAACGGACTTACAACGATAACATCGTTGTAACATGTATGCTGTAAGTGACGATGCATTCAAATAATATCTCAGAGTTAGTATATCCTACAAGTAGGAGGAAGAAGTCTTACTAGCTTCTTGGTACTTAACTTCATTGGATCATTAAAATAAATTATTGATCTAGAGACTATGGTCCACAGACTTTAAGAAGGTAGTGTATAGTCGTCATTTACAATCGATGGACGTTCACTGCTGGACAATTGGACATAGGCCTTTTGCATGGACTTCCAAACCTAACGGTTTCGAGCCGCCAGCATCCAGTGACTTCTTGCAACCCGCTTGATGTCGACAGTCGATGGACTGTCATGGGGTCGAAAAACACTGCGCTTTCCGGTGCGGGGTCGCCATTCCATTACCTTGGGACCCCAACGTCCATCGGCTCTTCGAACTATGTGCCTGTTCATTGCCACTTCAGCTTCGCAACTCGCTGGTGACTTTAGATTCGATCACGCAGAGAAACAAGAAGCATAACTCGCTCCATCGCCAGCTGAGTGACTTTGAGCCTTTTAATAAGGCCCATAGTTAGTGGACCAAGTCTCGGATTTGTAGGCCATCACTTTGACACTTTGACTTTGACGTAGGTCATCATATTGCATTGACCTACGGATCCGAAGGTTGACAATGATGATGAAATAAAGAACGAAAAACAGAAAGCGAGTAATACATAGATATTTTTCGTTACTTGTTATTTGGTTAAAACAACAGGAAACAACTCCGTTTTCAAATAATATATCAAAACGTAAATACAGTTAGGGGCACCATAATTCTTCAGTGCCCGATATATCTCTGTAATAGTGTGCCGCGTGTAACAAATTGTTGTTACAACACACGCAGCGGTGTACCCCGTACACGTACAAGACGTTATAATTATAATTATAACAGATTACTTATAATTTAGTATATTTCAAGTTAATGGCACATAAACAGCACGGGGCGGACGCATTTATCAGCAAAAAGTGGTAATTGCGCCGATGTTATTTCTTGCTGAATCGGTTATGACGATCGTTACGCTCGGGTTTACTTCTCAGTTATGTTTGCCAATAATTGAAACTGTATTTAGTTGACTTTAATTACGTTTACGAGTAAAAAACAATTATCATTCAAGTATCTACATATTTTAGCAATCAACACAGTAAAAATATCTGATATCCATATTCTAGAATCTGATTATTTTATCTTTCATTTGTCACTGTGCACCATTTCGTAAACCACTAATAGAATATAGAAGAATCTTCAATTACATATACAGTACAGTATATTACCAACTTGTTCAAGTAATATTTCAATTTAGAAGATGAAGACCCTTTGTACAAATTTTACATAATTTTTGATAGAATACCTTATTTTTATAGAGGTATCATAATAATTTAAGCTTATTATAATCGACTTAAAAAGAAGCTTTTCTGTATTCGACCCTTACGTAACTATAGTATGTTAGTAGGTATGTATGTATATTGTATATATTTTGTCTGTCTGCAATTTTCTCAAACCTACTGATCAGTGTGCCTAGTGGGAGTTTTCAATGTTTTCATACATTACTTTGTTACTTTCGCGTTAACGTAAACGCGAATTTATATGGAATTGAAACAGTTGCGCAGTAGTGCCACTAGATGGCGCTGTTTCAATTCCTTAGAAATTCACGTTTACGTTAACGTGATAGTAACAGTATCAAATTGCCACTAGGCCCTCAGATGCGGGTGGAATTTGGATGGTGTTTAAGTGACAAAATATAATTTAAACATAGTTTTTCCTTGAAGAAAAGTTTCGTTTAAGATCTATTTTCAAGACTGAAAACTCAATACTCGCCAATCTATAATTAACGGAACTAATTATCGTAGGTAGGGGTATAAATTATTATAAATGTAATGTAGACCCTACCTACGATTATATATCATTTATTTTCCATACTAATTATAAAGCTTTTTAGAGATTTTCTAAAGCACAAATACAGTGCTAGTTCGTACCTACTTGGTATGTACAGAGAAACATTTTGAAATGCAAATCAATGTTGCTGTACGCAAGTACAGCGTGGAATGAAAGGAGGCAATGCGCGTATTAATCAGACAATTTCAATAGAGCACTAATTATATCTGACAGTGACGGGCTGTGTTTACATGTTGTATGGCCGTATTGTACGGTTTATTGTTTTCCAGACTGTTCTACCATTGAATGTTTGAGGACTTGGAATATTAACGACGTAATTCTATTCTTGTAATAATAGCCCAGTGGATATGATCTCCTTCGATTTGGAGCATACACATCCAACTTGTCAGTTATACTAAGAAATTGAATATCACATCAATGTCTCAAACGGTGAAGAAAAAACAACGCAGGAAACATGCAATCACGACAATTTTCTTAATTCCCTACGTGTGTGAAGTCTGTCAATCGCCTCACTTGGCCAGCGTGCTACCCCTCTCATTCTGAGAGGAGACTCGTGCTCAACAGTGAGCCAAATACGGGTTGTTAATGATGATGAACAATGCCTTTGAGATTCGCATTAAGAAACTACTAGTGGACGAGCCCCAGTTTCACCTACGTAGTTTCCGTTCCCGTACGAACATGGGGGATAAAATATAGCTTATATAACTTGCTGATGATGTAGCATTTCATTGGTGAGAGAATAAGTCTAGTGGCTAAGGCGTGATAGCGCAACAAACAAGTATGGATTTATGTAAGTATGGATAGATAAGCCTCCATTGCTCCCTGTTGTACCTAACTATCATAATTCTTGATGATTGGTTAATAAACAAATTTACCTTTGCATTCAGATTATATTATTAACAGAAAACATAGACATAAAACTAGCAGATGCTTCAACTTGATACTTTCAGAATACAGGGATAGCCTAGCCTAGCACTTGGAAATACCCTAAATGTAGTATAAGAGTTCTCAAAATCAGGTTAGTAAATATTACCTCTTTTTACCTCACAAACTTAACCTTTTTATAATTTTAGTTTAGATAAATCCAACTAAACAAGAATCAACAAATAAAGAAAACATATTATATGTAAAATGTACTAGAATCAATACATTCCTGTTAGCAGGTCTTGTGTACAGTTCCCAATAGTTTACTCGTACTTACATCCGTAATATATCACTGCACCCATAGCCAACATTACAACAGTTATATACGTAGACCTGAACATAATGTCACTCTGCTCACGTACTCGGGTAAGCCAACACGATTGATGTACAGACCAAAACGCAAACTATTTAAACGCGTACCGTGTAGAGATTTGGTTAAGCAAACCTTGTCCGTAGTTTAAGCCGACAGTCTTAAAACGTATTCAGATTGTACTAATACCGTCTGTGACTGTTTAAAATTTCAGAAACTTACAAAAAGTAATTAAAGTTGTCGTTTTAAGACCTATTTCTATTTATATTTATAAAAACGCCTACCTTGATAAAACTACACACAGCCATGGCTACTGTAATCGGAGTCGACCTAGGATTATTTTATAACAAGTTTGTAAGTTAGAGTGTAATAGTAACAAGGTCCTGGATTCAAATCCTAGGTTGGGCCATGAAATATTGAGCTTTTCTTTCTTCCGAGAAATTCAGTAAGATTAACAATCTTACTGAATTTCTCGCAGCCTGAAGATGAGATATTTGTGATGCCTCGGAATAAAGTCTAGTAAAATTTTTTTTAAGGTCCCTCCTTTACGTTTATCTTATAGTGTGGGCTATCGTTGAAAGATATAAGAGGTCTTCTACCAATAATAATTTTTGATTTAGCTACACTGTGCTTGGCCCTACACGCACTTGGCTAGTTTTGTGTTCATTAATGGTTACAAAATCAAAATCATCACGCATCAGCAGTAGAGCAGAGTCTAACTTTTATATCCCCTTACCTATATTATATAGGCGGCATCGCCCTACATTGGCCCATTAAAATTGGTATAATAATGATGCCTTTTCTTTAAATCAGACTGTAACCAAAATAAGACCCTAGAATGGCAGGGAACCTTGAGTGGAGTCACGAACTTAGGATCGTTATGTGTAGGGTTAAAGGAGACTTTGACAGTTAACTAACACTCCCGTCTTCCAATCAAGTCACTCTCCCCACCTATCTCAATTAACCCATAAAGAATTACACACAACAAGAAATGTGGACGGCTCGAACGCCACGAGCTGACCGTACGACGAGCGCCTTGTATCGCAAGTTGTTCCTGCCAACCGATCGCTACTCCTCCCTAACTCCCCACTTTTACGAAAACAAGTCATGCCACCAGACTACTATTTCCTACAATATATTAAAGATATTATTAACTTAATACACTTCTCCGCCTTTTCCTAATTCAACCAGCGAAATGTTTTATAAAAATCAAATAAGAAACGAAAGAACGGAGACAATGCGTTAATTAATCGGACCATCTCAATGCTAATTATGTCTGACAGTGATACGCTGTGTGTGCTTATTGTCTAGCCGTATTGTGCGCCGGCTTTGTACTCTGACAGCTGTTCCTAACTGTTAGAGCAACTGAACAATCAAATCAATCGTATTGCGACTTATAATTCTATTTCTATTTATTCTTCTTCGATCTTTAACTACCGTCTCGAAAGATTTATTTATGATTAATGTTTTTAAATATAAATTTTTAAATTCAAAATTTCTTTTTTTTCAATGAGGCTTAGTTTACAAGCACTTCTGAAGCGCCAAGTTATGCCATGATTTAATGGTGGTAAGTAAAGTCGAAAACTTCAAATTAAAGTAATAATGGTTCCAGCCAAGATTTACTTTTTTTATTTACCACCATTTTACAAATTTATCTAGAACTAAGTACACAATCGTTAAGTGCAGTTCAAAACCAAGCTTTTTTATCATTTAGGTATATATAATCATTAATCTATACTTATAATAAATCTGTAGAGAGGTCAATTCTGTACATGAAATATATTTCCAAAATAACTATCAGGGGGTGATTAATGGTCGATACTGATGTCAAAAATGCAATCAGTAAAATTTTTGTCTGTCTGTCTGTCTGTCTGTATGTTCTTTATAGAAACAAAAAGTACTCGACGGATTTTCACGAAACTTGGTACAATTATTCTTTATACACCTGGGCAGGTTATAGTATACTTTTCATCACGCTATGCGCTCCGGCGTCACACCGGACTTGCAACCACCGAGGCGAGACGGGGAGGGGTGAATGCGTTGCGACGTCGGAGCGGCACCGCTCAGTTGTTTATGCGTCACAAGGATTTACAAACTGTCCAACGCTGCTACAGCGCCGCTGCGACATAACAACGTTGCGGCGCCGCACCGCTCGTGTGTCTGCTGATACGGTGAAATCTTTGCAATGCGGCGCCGCAACGCATCGTGTGCTTTTTACATTCTGCAGAGGCGTCGCTACTCTACGCGCGTCAACGCGCGTAACAGCAGCGTAGGGATTCAAGCTCCGTAGCCCTTCGTCTTAAAAAAGCCACACTGAACTCGAGAATGACAAATCAAATCAAAATATTATATCATAAATATGATTTGATTGAAGAAATTTTAGGTGAAACCTAAGAATTTTCGAAATGTCTTTGAATGAAAAACAGGCAGAGGTTTGTTTACACTGTAAGAATTTTGAAAACGAACTGTGTCTATGCAGTACATACGTAGCTATAGCAACGAATTCAGAACGAGATGAAAGAGAGCTTTATGCTTATTAATTAGACATAACGCTGGCGTTGCCTCTGACACCACTCAGACCCTAATAGATGACAGAGTTGTTTGTATGCCTAATGTCTTTCTGCATTATGCCACGACTTTGTGCTACAGGCTGATTACTGCACTTGCCTCTTTGATGCTCTTTAAAAAATGAGACCGTCTTTGAATGCGCCTCTTCATAAACCTTATGAAGTAATTTACTTTCAGAATATACTGTTTGTGAAGAATTTTTTAGGAAACTTTTCATACATGTTTAATTTAGAGTTCCAGAGAGCGACCTAATATTGCTCAAAAAGCGCACTTTATAGTCTAACGTACTGAAAACGTTCTCGGTAGTAGAATAAAGACGTACAGACAATTGTGTTGTTGAAATTTTGAATATAAAATACACCTTTGGAAAATTGCTTTGCTTGGCAATATCGTCTTTATGTAAAACATTTAATGATGAATGATAGATACATACGAGTACGTATTTATAATAATATTTAAAAGGATAGATACTCTTCAATAGCAATTTGGTTAAATTACTCATGCATTGACTTAACGACCGTTTTTGCTCATGCAAGCCCATGTTTGACCAGGTTAATTTTATTTCATCACATTACCTGCCACAATACGATTCTAAAGTCTAAGGCCATCAAACTAAAATGTCATTATGAACACGTTGGTATAGGGTTGCCTGTGAAAAATCAATCCTGGATTCCGAACATCATCATAATCATATCCTGCAGGGTTAGTCTCTAACGATTATTGTTACAGAATAGCCTAGCTGGACTGATTTTTTTAGGCAACGCATTGACATATTTAAGTTGACATAAGATACTTTTCATCCAGTAAACAGGTTGTCGAAAGTCGTCCTATATTCGAATTCTCTACTATAACATGTCAATTTAAAGGTTTGGCAGACGGGGACATCCGTCGCGCTCGGCAAAATGTCTGTGAGAAGTGTTCTATAATAACGAGGATATTAGAACTGCTCCCATAATGTCATCGCGTCTCCATCCTCCTTATTTGACCAAACCTTACGTAGATCCCAACACTTATGTGCCTGTATTTAAACCTGCAATCATACCAAAAAAACAATGCTGCTTAGCGACAAAAACACTGTCACTAACATTGATGTTAGAAGAAAAAAGAAGTAGATAAGTTATACGCAGACCGCAAGTGGCAAACCTGAGCTGTTACCACACTGTCATTGAGGAGTTGATAACGCCTATGAAATAATTTTTGTGTGCCAGTTGTAAACATCGAATGTGATATATGTTACCTATCTACCTATATGATAATTTATTTATTTTGCTATTATCCGCGAAAAGCCGACGAACCCATGCGACAACGTCATCCAGGTCCGACAACGAGTCAATATCTCCTGAGAATGCTCCGGTTTCGTGGTGAAACGTACTGTTATAAGTGTTCTCTGCAATCCTTCCTGCTGACCTTTTCACCACCTAAGCCTCTTCCTAACCGAACTAGCTTCCGCCCGCCAGACCAGCCTTCAGTCTCATCCCGGATTCCATGCCAGATGGTTGTCTAAAATTAATTTGTCAACTATTTCTTTTTTTTAAAAAGGCCTAACCCAGGTCCCCTCTAACAGTACGTAGAGAGTATTTTGTCGGACCTGGATGACGTTGTCGCATGGGTTTGTCGGCTTTTCGCGGATAATAGCAAAATAAATAAATTATTATATATTCATGTTGAACTTCCTCAAAGTAACGCCTGCTTCTATCAAAAACCTATCTACCTCTTTTTTCTTCTAACATCATTGGTCGTTAAAGTCCCTAATAAACAATAACTTATGAACCAAATCCACCCATGATTCAACAATGAAATTGTATGAATACAACGACGAATATAAAAAAAAAAACGCCAGGTAGCGCTCACGTAGATATCCATCCAAGTAATAAAAACAGAACTTCTTGTTGCAGCTCTCTAAATTGTTTGTATATTATAATTGTTTTTCATTTTAATTATACCAACTGTACAATGTACATGCCCGGTGGCGGAGAGCAAATATTATGTCGTACAAGAAAAACCACAATCCTGTGTACGTAGGAGGAATTAACCGCTACAGTATTTGAATAACCGCCCGTTTAACTTTTATTTTCATTACAAAGTACGAGTTTATAACTATCACGTAACAACGACCCGACTTTTATAGCTCAGCCGTAAAGTCATGCACGTTATGCGGTAAACAGTGAAGAGTTTCGAGTGGTTGAATAGAATTTTTTACGCACCACGACTACCCGTGTGATAAAAGCTTAGCTAAAGTAAGTTTATTTTTATTTCTGACGAAATCCAAAGAGGTTTTGGTTTTTCTTAAGAATAAATTATTATTTATAGAGCAGGAGACTTTATAAGCAAACCTTCATCATTTTAGAAAAAGTGTAAGTTTTTCAGCTTAAAATTAATCATAAGTAAGCCTATCTACTCCGTGATAGCGATGTGAGAGCCGTGATATCCCAGTGGATATGACCTCTGCCTTCGA
Organism: Bicyclus anynana; assembly: GCF_947172395.1. NCBI lineage: Eukaryota > Metazoa > Arthropoda > Insecta > Lepidoptera > Nymphalidae > Bicyclus > Bicyclus anynana. Next base: position 6,194,112 of record NC_069087.1, on the reverse strand, counting down.
ATCCGGAGGGTGTAGGCTCGAATCCGGTCCAGGGCATGTACATCCAACTTTTCAGTTTTGTGCATTTTAAGAAATTAAATATCACGTGTCTCAAACCATGAAGGAAACATCGTGAAGAAAACTTGCATACCAAAGATTTTTTTTAATTCTTTGCGTATATGAAGTCTGCCAATCCGCATTGGGCCAGCGTGGTGGACTATTGGCCTAATCCCTCTCATTCTGAGAGGAGACTCGAGCTCAGCAGTGAGCCGAATATAGGTTGATAACTTCTGTTGACTTCCCTGGTTCTTTTACTTGTTTGGTTCTTAATCATTATAATTGCTTTTAGATGTTTTCTTACTGCTTCCCAGTTCTGCGTCTCCAATAATGTACTTAAATTCTCTAATTTTAGTTTAATCTGTGTTCCAACCGAGTTTATATTTACTTTTTACTAATAACATTTATCTGTGCTAAACCTATTATAGTTGAATAATTACTGTAATATTATTACAGTAACAAACAAACAGACGGATGGGCGTGCGGGTATTAAAAGACTCCAAAGGCCGCCAGCCCTTCAATAACAAAAAGAATCACAAACATTAAGATAAAATAACATGAATGGTAAACAAGCCTATTTGAAAAAGTCAACAAAAACGAGGCCACCCGGAGACAGAATGCCTTTTAATTAGTAGCTTTAGTACTGCGAAATTCCGTTGACTTCATAGTGGAGTTAATTAATGGAATTTACTCGCTAATAACAATCTATGAGTTTCTAGAATTATGAAATGTGTGACGACTCTATGTGATGTTAGATGTGTTATGTGAAGAGCCCTTTTTTGTTTCGGGAGGGAAATCTCTTTCTGAGACACCTTACTTTTTCTTAGAGTACTTATTGGGGAACAAGACGGGTTATCTTGAATTTACCACTAAAACCCAAAACCCTCTCGATTCCTCCGTTGCACTATGCCTCTAGTGCTCTTCTAAGAGAGAGAATTATTTATGGCAGCTTGTGGCACTCACTATAAGCTGGTTTTTTCCCAATGTCGTAGATTATAAGCAGCCAGAGACCGCTAGCGACTTCGAATTTTCTACATGACATCGACAGGTCACGGCCTCAAGGTGAGGCCTTCTGTCACAGGCACCATTATGCCCAAAAGAAGGTTTCAACAATGAAATTTATAAAAAACTTGTATGTATAACCAATAAAGATCGTGTAAAGATTTTGTATTTAGTCACGTGATCAAGATCTGTCATTCCCATACATTTTTCTAGTTTTCGAAACATTAGCGATCGTAGAAAGAGAATCGATGTGCCACTTGGCAAGGGGACTGAGACGTTCCTCTTCCGCTGTCTCCGAGTCAGCTCGCTCTCGGCTCCGTTCAGCGCCCTCCTTCTTCTCCATTACAGTTTCGCAAAAAAAAAACACTGTCTTATGAGAGCCATCTTTATCGTCCTCTTAAAGCTAAAACTTTGTCAGTTCATGTTCCTACTATAGGTAAATACTCTACGCGGATATAATAGAGTTCGGTTTTTCCGTCCAAAAGTCCAGCTCCTAAGCCATTCTTCTCAAGTCCAAGCTCCAAAAAAAAAAAAAACGTAGATAGATATTTACAATTTACATAATTTACATAATGTTTTTTCATAAATCTTTGACAAATGTGAGAGTAAATCTACAAACAAAAAGTTATCCCGTCATAATATTATAAGTTTTAATTTTAACATTTTAGGTACAAAATCTGTTAAAATAACATAGTATCAAGACTTAGAACTTTCTAATTTAGCCAAGTAAATACGCGTGTAAGAGCAGATAAAGTGCACATAAGTTAAACAAAGACCAAGTTCTAGCTCGAATTACAGCCAGCTAATGGCGTTCCATTCCACTCATTAATGCTCGAAAGGACCTGTATGCCGATTGTTTCTATTGCAGCAGACGTCTGCCCACTTCGGTGAAACTAATATCTACTTGTGTACGTCTTGAAATGTAAATTACTCATAAAATGAGAATGCTACTAACTTATATGTTTCGATGTTTGTTACTATTGTCCTGGCGACCGAATCTCTTGTTGAGATTAGCATCTTCGCCGAATATATAATGCACAAGTGTCTGCACAAACACGGGTGCACTATTCCCTTTCTCTCATATTCTGATATGTCAGCAGCCCGACTCAATAAGATCAAGCGCAGGATCAACGATTTTACGTGCTCTCTGAGGCACGGAGTACTAACACCGACTTTCCAACTCCAATCTGCTATTGACATATTTCTTAACACGTTCATTGCGGTACGAGATCAATTGACCTCGTACGTATAGTGTCGTCAAGAGATATGAGGTCGATGGACCTCGAACCGCACCACATAAAGTTTTAGTATGAGGTCAAAAAACCGCACCAGAGGAAAGTAAAGAAAAATCAGTGCCGCAGCGAACGTGTTAAAGAGAAGTCCTTATCATCATCATCGTCATCATCATCATCATCATCATCATCATTAACAGCCAATAGACATCCACAGCTGGCATATGTCTCTTGCATAGACTTCCAAACACCACAGTCTCGAGCCGCCAGCATCCAGCGGCTCCCTGCAACCTACTTAATATCTTCAGTTCACTTACTGGAGGATCGACCAACGCTTAATATCTTCAGTTCACTTAGAGGGTCGACCAACGCTCCGCTTTCTGTTGCAGCGCCGCCAGTCCAGCACCTTGAGCGACCGTCCATCAGCTTTTCGAACTATATGCCCTGCTGATAGCCACTTCTGCTTCGCAACTATGCTATGACAGTGTTTTTGGTTTTTCAGCGAATCTCCTCATTTCAGATTCGATCACGCTGAGAAACTCCAAGCATAGCTCGCTCCATCGCCCGCTAAGTGACATTAAGCCTTGAGAAAAGTCCAAATAACGTATCAATTTTATTTTTATTGGTTTCACTTGGGACTCATAGTCGTAGAGGATAGCTAATACTTAAATATAAAAAGAAATACCTGATCAAATATAATGGGGACGATGACTAGTTTTGAATATATTGATTTTATGATACATTCTGTTAAATAAGGTCAATGTTAACTAATTTATACATATAAAGCAAAGATTGACTGGATATTTGCAATATAAATAAGATTATAAAATTTCAAAATCTATTAAAAATCTTTTATCGTAATTAGATGAAAATTCATAAAGTTTCAGCTTCCTTACATTAAATGTGACATTTTTTAATAAATATAGTAATTTAGTTTGAACGAACATACAAATCTGACGATCATTATGACCTACGACGTCATTAATTAGCACCATTTTGTATGACGCGTTTTCCAGGGATCCGCGGCAGCGCCGCAAATCCGATCTTTTAAATCCCTGTAGCTCCGAAAGTAATGATCGCAGATACCCTGTTACTTTTACAAAATTGCTTTACTATTAGCTTAGTATTATATTATATACAATTTAAAAAACTGTCATCATCCCTATTCTCAAATCGTATGTTATTCACAATGCGACATGAATTATATACTACACGTGTTCTATTGATCGGAGGCGTTACAGTTGCATGCATAATAATTTTAGATTATTGATGGCTGACTGACGAACTGACTTTCAAATCCGCTTACGTAATCCAGCTTTAGTAAGTCAACAACGTACTGATTTAGTGGCGACATTATTTATTTAATATGTTATTATATATGCCTCATAGCATTAGCTCATTACTACCGGTTATTATAACTGACACTTAAAAGTTCATATAAGACTTAGATTATATTAGACTTAGGTCAATCAAGTTCCAACCACTTGCTGAATGTTGATAGAACAGATTGCACAAACAAATTAAAAAAAAATAGAAAATTATTCATTATTACCAGTTAATTAAACAACTCTTATTAACAGGCTTGTGTAAAGAGAAATTAAAATTAACCTTTAAGAAAATTAAATGTATTAATTAAAAATTAATCTTAGTTAGTGTTTTATTTTAGTTTTTGTGCATAAAAACTGCCTGATTCTGTTATAAAAGAGTATACTTTCACCTGATAGCAATATTGACGATAATAATTTAATTTATATTAATTACTGCAAGCATAAATTTTCATTTACAATAAAGACCTCGTTACTTAGCTATGGGAATATATATTGCGTCCCTACAAAATCGGTGTCAAGAGCCAATAAGAAAACGTAATTTATTATATTGGAATGAAATATCCAAAATGATATCGGAGAAAGCGTTGCGTAAATCATAAGGCTACATAATATCTTTTACAAGTCTTGAACTGCAAACTTTTAACTATACTTCATGAAAAGTAGCTTCGGAGGGGAATTTCCGAACCGGTTATAGATCACTTAAAGTTTCTTGCGTCTAGGAGTGATAAAGTATATATCATTCACCGTATACTTAAAACTCTTTATGAAACATTTGCCTGCAGCTTCGCTCGTTTAAAACTATATATGTAAAAAAACTGTATATATTTAACCGTCATAGCCATAGAAACCTCGACGCTGAAGCTTTTTCATTTACGACTTTAATTATTATAACTTTATGAGAGCCGTGATAACCCAGTGGAAATGACCTCTGCCTCTAATTCCGGAGGGTATAGGTTCGAGTATTTTTAATTAATTAATTCTCTACATGTGTGAAGTCTGCCAACCGTATTCAGCCAGCTTGGTGTACTATTTAGCCCTCAGACAAATTATAGAAGGACCTGTATCGCACTCATAGTCACGAACAAAATTGTCTGTCATTTTCTGAAGAAAACGAGCTTAGATTTGGTATATATCTTATACTAAACTAGAAGTTTTTGCCCGTTTTTTACATAATTCAATTACAAAAAAAGGTATTTTTATGGAGCTTTTTAACCGACGAACACGATTACAACTGTTTAACATCAATACTATAGAGACAGTTTCTATAATCGCATTAGATCGTTGATCATATACTTTGACAGAAAAGTAAAGTCTAGCGAGGCAGGTCCTATACAATAATTGGTCTGAGATTTAGCCTAACCCTTCTCATTCTGTGAGGAGACTCGAACTCAGCAATAAGCCGAATATGGATTGAGAATGAATATGATTGAGAATGAATATGATGATGATATCCTCCGACGGACGCTTTTCTGATATATTCAATAAATAAGAAAGAAAACATCTGAAAATAAGATAAAAATTAATTTTCACTTAGGTCACCGTTAAAATTAAGCCCATTACCATATTACTTCAGAGTAAATGGGTCTTGCATACGGTACACAATGATTTCATCCCACGCCTTGCGTTCCCTTTTGTCAGCACCGGCTAAGTAAATTTACCAATCTTTCTGAACAGCTCTGTAAGCTTTCTACCTTGCTGGTAGCTACGTTTTTAAACAGTTTCTCAATTTTTTTGTAAGCGTATTCATAGTTTTGTGTGCACTTAAACATTGTTTACACCGACATTTATAGATGATTAAATTATGCAAGCGTTTACAAATTAAATAATATTAATTCCACTTGTTAAACAACATTTAGTAAAATTGTTAACTACAGTTAGGGTATTGATTTTAGAAATCTGAATATGGCTTTGAGACGTATTTACTTTAGAGAGCAGGTTAAATCTGACGGCCGCGTGGCGCAGTGGGTAGTGACCCTGCTTTCTGCATCCACGGCCGTGGGTTCGATTCCCACAACTGGAAAATATTCGTGTGATGAGCATGGGTTTTTTCCAGTGTCTGTGTGTATTTATACATTATATAAGTATTTATATGTAGTATATAAATGTATATGAATATTATAATATCAACTATCTTAGTACCCATAACACAAGCTACTCTGTATGCTTACTTTGGGGCTAGATAGTGATGTGTATTGTTTAAGTATATTTATTTATTTAAAAAAAAATCAATTTCCGTTGTTCCTGGTCATTGGTCATAACCAATAGCAATAATAATATTAATAGGTATTCCTCCGACACTGTCGCAAAATCCCTTCTTAGCAGATGTCTACTAGCTACTTCTTTGACGAATTTCATCTTTTAGGTGAGCGACCTTTCGCTTTTATATACAGGGTGATTCGGACTTTAGTACCGATATTTTTTTTCGTGGTTCAGTATCATTAATAGAACATAAATCTACAAACAGTTCGATACATTTTATGTAATTTTTTTTTTTCAATTTATGTCTCAGAAATAACAAAATAATGGACACATTACCAAACAAACTGCGCAACTGCTGGCGGCACTTTGTAATACGCCGACAAAGAAATACCGGCCGTAGGCATATCGCTTCGGCTTCGACTGACGGGTGTGGCAGAGGTGAGGGGATCGAAAAATCCCTGAGGACGCCTACCGAATTGCCAGTGACAGACAATCTGCCGTCGCTTGCGCATTTACTATGTCGGGATTTTCAAATCGCGACTATTACGAAATGGGGCGAGTGTATTTGCTCAGCAATGAACGCCTTCGTGCGGCCACGAGCCCAAGGAATCCTGAACCCCGCAGTGCCTAATGTGAGGAACAAGTGTTTTAAATAAACTAAATGAAAATTTTATTAAAACGTGCTCGGTTGTGCCTTGAAAGGAATGGACTTCATTTCGAACAATTGTTAAAATACAGTGATTAAAATTTTCAAATTAACAAAAACAAAGTTAGTAAGTAGATATCATTGATTAATGTAATGCTGATTACAATTTTTTAAATACGCCTTTAATGCAAAAGTTTGCGTAATAATAATCATCATTTGTATTTCATTATTTCAATCGAAAGTTCATAGTTTTTATTATTATTATTACGCATGCACTTCAGGCATTATTGATGGTCCTAAGCCCAATAAAGTATGAAAGGAATATCGGTACTCAGCTCAAAAGTGACGACCTTTAATTATTATAAAAATAATAGGTATCAAACAAAAATAAAATAAACGCACAAAGGTCAACGGCCCTCGGCGCGGGCGCTCGCTAACCTACCTACCAGCTGATTTTGTAGTTGCCTATTACCTAGTACAGCGATAGGGTGACCCTCAAATTCTTTTTAAACGTTAATAACTTTAGCTAACGATAACTTTGTTATTTTTGAGTTAAAAAAAAAAAGAAAAAATACGTGTTCATTAAATTTTGTTTATGTACCAAATATAAAAATATCCGTACTAAAAAAAATTTCTTCCTGTATTTAGATTTTCGTCCATCAATATCAGAACAACGTTACGAATCTAGATGTAGCGGTCCATTTTATTTTTATATTTATTTATTTTTAATGTCAAACATTTGAATTGAACACAAGTTCAATCTAGATTATTTAAAGCAAAAACGATCAATACAACAAATAGACTCATTGTATTCAATGAAACATTTGTAGATAGTGACATTCTCCAGCATGCTGATGATGAAGAATAATTAGAACTTTCAAGTATAACCGTTCTCTCATGTGCAATTTCTCAGAATTAATATACCAACGATCCAAGTACAATTAACATGTAAATGAATCCACAACATGCATTCAGTGCTTTTCTAGCAACACTTCTCAGACTCAAGTACCTAACCCAAACAATAATAATCTCTTAAGTGTAACATTATAAGACCGTTTACGTTTTGCACAGCGTGGATTTGTACTAAGTGAAATAAAAGAGCTGTTCTGGTTCCGTTCAGCCCCCCTAGCCAAGTGGGAGGTCGATTCTCTTTTTACGATCGCTAACGCTTCGAAAACTAGAAAGATGTATAGGACATTTGCTATCAACAGGTCACGTGATCAAGATCTGTCAATTTCCATATTTTTTTCTAATTTTCGAAGCGTTAGCGATCGTAGAAAGAGAATCGACGTAGCACTTGACTAGGAGGGCAGTTTATTTTTCTTTTAATTTTTTTTTTATTCTTTAGAAGTTAGCCCTTGACTCCAATCTCACCTGATGGTAAGTGATGATGCAGTCTAAGATGAAAGCGGGCTAACTTGTTAGGAGGAGGATGAAAATCCACTCCCCTCTCGGTTTCTACACGACATCGTACCGGAACGCTAAATCGCTTGGCGGTACGTCTTTGTCGGTAGGGTGGTAACTAGCCACGGCCGAAGCCTCGCACCAGCCAGACCTAGACAAATTAAGAAAATCTCAATCTGCCCAACCGGGGATCGAACTCAGGACCTCCGTCTTGTAAATCCACCGCGCATACCATTGCGCCACGGAGGCCGTCAAAATAATTTACATTAATAAGTTTCTTAACAATTTTTTATACTTTACTATTTAAATGACAACTCTGAGAAATCGACATTTGGGATTTCGCTATTTTATAGTCGATGTATATCAAGCCTATATCAAGTGTTATTAGAATTTGAACTTTATTTCTATGGGATGCCAAAAATTAAATGTCAGTAACAACGAAGTTGCCATGGAAATTATAAAGTTACAGCGATGTGACATAGCTCATGTCACATCGATGTAACTTTACAGAATGCAGGGCTGGCCAGCGTCAGTTTTGAATTCATCTATATATATCTGTCAAACAAAATATAGATAGAGAGCAATAAAGACGAACCATCTCAATTTATACGAACATCGTTATAGAATAGCTGTACTGAGCCGGCTATAGGTTACAGGCGTAAAAATATGCATATATGCAAATCCCCTTTACATCTTACCGATATTATATGGAGCCCTACTTATTTATTCCATATTAATTATGGATTAAACTGTGGTTTAATCTTGAAAATAAAGTGATCTCGAATAAATCAAGTCAGCAGTATCGGTATCTTGGCGTCTTCGCTAACACGTATTATTAACATGTAAATGAATCCTGAACATGCTTTGTCTGCGTTTTCATGAACATAGCGTACGGTCATCTCCTCTCTGAACATCTCATTCTGTTAAATTTACATCGTAAACTGAATAATGGGTACCGTGTTTTGTGTTGCTTTAATGTTATAACTTATATTGATTATACGAGTATCGACGGCATAGTAAATAGGTTGTTTTGATTCCATAGCAAATGAACTTGCCATACTATTATTAACGTTATCAGAGATATAATATTAACTTTAAAGTATATTGAACGAATGTGATTTTGTCCGCGTGTAATTAATTTTTTTTTTCTGATATTCCCTACCTACGCAATTTTATATACATTTAATATACATACTTCTAAAAATTAAGTCAAAGTCAAAGTCAAAATTCATTTATTTCAAATAGGCTTAGTTTACAAGCTCTTTCGAAACGTCAGGTAATAATATTAAACTTAATATAATGGTGATAATAATCATTCGAAAACTTAAAATTAAAGTTACGAGGGTTAAAAACGCGCCTTGGTCCGAGAAGAGCCCACAACAAACTCAGGGAATATCCAATAAATTGCTTAGGGAATATCTGAAAAAAGATTTATTATCATCAATATATAAAGATTTATTATATATATCATACTATAAACATGTTAAGTGCTTACAAAATCACCGCAAAAAGTGATCTGAATTTAGCGACTCCACTGAGCGCATACATGCACAATTTTGTGTTTGCTTACATTATATATTTATGTATATATAGTTTTTACACTTCCTAAACACACAGCTCGAGATTTTAGACAATATTTAGGTGTTACGTATATAACTTTCGTTGTTAATTAAACGACTAAATAAAATATGCAACCGCCTTAGTTTTGATGCGTGTCTAGTAATAGTATTGAGAAAAGCACTAATTACACGCGCACACTATATGAACAATGAAATTACTTTATGTAGTGTCTAAAAATGAATGAATATAATTATTTCAGAAGGAACAAAAATTAAAGCGATTTAGAGTTAGTGAAACTGCGGTCAAGCGTTTGTATAAAAACAAAAATCTAATTTGTCCACGATCGATTAATAATGCAATTAATGATGAACTTACAAAGCGATAATACATTTTTTTTTAATCCTTCAACAAATTGCATATGAAATTGATCATAAATATATTGGATCAACATTTTAATGAACTGCCGGTTTTAATATACACATCGGCGGTATTACGTAACTAATACGATTTCGGATTTAGGTATCAGCGTGATGAGCAATAAAATTAAAGTTTTAAATCGTACGGCAAAACGTGTAACACTGTTATGAGAATATGAAAATTAAATTCTAAGTTAGGCGTGCGCAAATGTTTTGCGCTAATAACTCACTTTTATAGTACCTATCTCACGCCCTTTGCTACTTTTATTACTCGCCTTCACTAGTACTGTGGAGCACTAATCGGTTTTCATATTTTTTGAAATTTAGTTCTTATGTCCCACATCATAAAGGCTACTGTTATCGCATACTTAGCATCTTTAATATACGATGTGGCGGTATGAGAAATGGGAGTTATACATCAATTAATAATTAGCTCTATATTATACAGTCGTGATAAGTTAGATAATCAAACGTGGTGAGAGTTATGAATTATTCAGAAAATATTGTAATAGAAATGGTTTTAATAACCACCGCTGTCGTTTATCGTCTTGGGTCGCAATCGATACGTAACGCAGTGGACATTACGTTTACGACTTGTCCGACATAAAATTAATGTTAAAGCACCCCTATGCCCGGATGTTTAAGTTCATTTTTCCTCAGTGCGACATAAACGAACAGGTAGCACCAGTAAAACAAAGATATATTTACGTATCAATAATCCTTAGTGTGGCGAAAATAAAGTTGATTTTGGTGTGTACTACAAAAATTGTTTAAATGTTCGAAGCAATTGAGACGACCGTTTGGAAATAGCAAGTGCGTCTGACAGTGTAGGTCATTCAGGGCGTTCGGTACGCACTGAAGGAATGGCTATAAATTACTGAATTCCGGATTTATTTTATTTTGCATCGATCATTGCTGGAGGGTAAGCTACTTTTATTGGGGTTTTAAACGCACAGCCCTATTTTGGCTACAGATTTATGTGTCTATATTACTAAAGACTAAATTTAGAATCATACTCGTATAATAGTAGGCTTGTAGGTGGAGAAGGTATTAAGAAGTTTTTGAAAACTCACTGTGCTTGTGACGTTCCTAATTAATTATTAATTTAATAATACGTTTATTTTATATTTTTAACATTTTTTATAAATAAAATACAATAGATAATAAACATAACACATTGAAATTTAAATCCAGCCCTCCCGTTGCGGTGCTTTCGAGTTTCCAAGCAAACAAAATCAGTCAACCTAAGCAATCAGGGCTCCAGAGTGAGGAAATTCCTTTTAATCATGAGCGCTGTCTCAAGGAACACTATTACACAGTATTTGTATCGTTTTTGCATACCTGTACCTACGCCAGAAATAGTATTTCAAGTCAATGTATAAAAAATTACAAATCTGATAACAAGATAAAGATATCAATACTTTGTCAATTTTATTGTTTAGGCATTTTCCTTAAGTTGTTATTTAATTGTTAGAAAATTAAATAAGAAGGCATTTGTATTAACGGATATGCTACATTATATGTTACAAATAATCTGCTTATAACTGTAGTGTTGTCAATATACGTAGGTACTATGACGTATAATGACGAGTAATTCTTTGTTCTTAAAATGAAACTAAAATATACGAAATTAAACTAAAATAAATAAATAGATTTAAAAACGTATATTGACATAATTCATAAATGAAGTTATGTCAATATCCGTATAGATAAAAGATTGATGTTTGACTATATTTTGTTCTTGTTGTTTATTCCGTTGGAAAGGTATAAAAACGTGGCTTCATGGATGAGGCGAGCTCAGTTTTTGTGATTATAATCGAAGAGTTGTGTTATTAAAGTGGTGTGTTTGTGAACCTCGAGTTTCTTTTCTCGCCACCCCTAACATAATTAATAAACATGAAAAATAAAGGAAATTATACACCACTTTCACGAGAAAATTAGATTATATAGCCATCATGGTGTTCCATTGTTAGATGGCGGGTTTTCCGATTATAAACCGTAAAAAAACATTCCATTCGCAATCCACAGCATAAAATTAGCGTTTTATTGCACCCTATGCTTTAAAGATACTTTGCCAGCGAATGTACCTGTTAAGCAAATAATAATAAAGCTAGACTTTACGGACGGCATGTTGGCGTGGGGTTTTACGTGCTATAACAGTCATTGGAAGGGCGTAATTAAAGACACTGCTAGTGTAAATTGTTGCAATTTTTCAATGTCTGCGTCTTTACATAGGTACTATGTATGAACAGTTACTACAAACTTATACCATCGGCATAAATAGACGGACTGCCTAGTTAGCCCAGTGGTTAGCCTATGTTTTTGGATTACAGTCATGGGTTTGAATTCTGGGTTGGGCTTTATGAGGTAGTGAGATTTTCTTTCTTTTAAGAAATTTTTATAGTCAATGAAAAAACTATGAAACTACTATGTCACTATTGACTATGGGCCATAATAGAAGACCTTAAGTCACTCAGCGGGCGATGGAGCGAGCTATGCTTGGAGTTTCTCTGCGTGATCGAATCAGGGATGAGGAGATCCGCAGACGAACCAAAGTCACTGACATAGATCAGCGAGTCGCTAAGCTGAAGTGGCAATGGGCAGGCCACAAAGTTCGAAGAGCCGATGGACGTTGGGGTCCTAAGGTGCTGTAATGGCGAACCCGCACCGGAATGCGCAGTGTTAGTCGACCCCCCACTAGGATTAAAAAAAACTGTATTTCTATAAAGTAACTAACTTTATAGAAATACAGTTTTTTTTATAAACAACGGTAACTAATACTTAAAAAAAAGGTTAATTGTTTGAAAAGATTTACGAGAATATAAATCGTTTCGTTCTTCATTACGCTGAGAAAACCAATTACAGTGTGTGTGACGCAGTGGCAATATCGAACGACCATTTGTCAAAGACGTAAACCCGCGCTAATGAACGTGACATATTGTAGTGCGATCGACTATTGCAAACATAACATAAAAACAATTCTAAGAACTGTGTACACTTGGCTTCTTTACTGCACTTTTGAATTTAAATTTTTAGAGCATCAATAGCTCAACGGAAAGAGGGGTGGGACTCCTCACGCTCACCGTGTCCACTCCTAATACAGTCATTCACGACTAGTTGGAGAAGAATGGGAATATTGGTCATATTAAAAAAAAGATATGGCATATATTCTTTAAAGAGAGAAAAGAAATGCCGTCGGTAATCTCAAAAACTCAAACTTGACGTTTCAAAAACTAGATTGAAAACGAAAAGTTTGACTTTTTGAGATTACCGACGGCAGTTTTTTTCTTTTAAAGAATATATGCCATATCTTTTTTTTAATATGTAATTGAGTATGCTACTCGATCAGCATTGCTATTCTGTATTCTCTTCACCTCTCCTTGTCTAACACGATACTATATCCACAGAGCGATAGATACAAATTAGCATGTGTAATTGGAATGTTTGCTTTGAGCATGTTTATTCAGGAGCATACTTAAAAATAGCATGCTTATTGCTAGCAAATGAAAACTGATGATAAGCTTGCTCGTATGGAGCACACTTAATAGCACGTTTTTAGCATGCTATTTTAGAGCATATGTAACAGTACCTGTATGCATAAACCAAAAGTGTAAACAGATTTCTAGGAAAACTGTAAATCAATTACAATCCCAGTCATATCACAATAGTGGACGGGGCTTGTCTACGTTGCCGTGAATTAGGCGCATTAGTCGACTGGCCCTGTAATATACCGTGATATACGCGTGATTATTCGCTAGATGACTGACCATCAATCAACTGATCTTCAACTCTAATTCGACTGAACAAAGTTTACATTTGTTTGCAGTAAATCCGCGCTTTAAGCCAATACACGTTGAACCGGTACCTTAGTATTTGTAGCAAGAGATAACAGCATACGAGCCGGCAGGGAACCTGTTGATGATAAGCGCCGTCGTCGATAAGGCCTCCTGCTGATGGACTGGCCGAGACAGAATTTCGGCGAATGCATATTTCATGAGTTGATTAAATAGTTCACGCTTTGAATTTATCTAACCCACGATATGTATGCCGCCTACTACCGGGCGATAGCCGCTACATTCCCGTAATAATTTCAGGAAGGTTTCGCGTTCCTAGATATTTCTTGTTTTAGAATATCGCCGCGTATGATTCATATGCGTCTAGAATTTATATTTAACGTGTTTATTAATAATCTATGTATATTTAACCAGCGGACGCTAGAGACTTCGTCCGCGTTAAATTTTAGTTTTTCACAAATCCCTGGGGAACCATAGATTTTTCCGGGATGAAAAGAACCTATGTGTTAATCCAGAGTAAAATCTATATCCATTTAAAATTTCAGCCAAATCGGTTCAGTAGTTGCGGGGTTAAGTAACAAACATCCATAAAAACTTTCGCGTTTATAAAATTAGTGGGATGTAAATTTAAATTTGTCTATTTCAGATAGTATTTGAAATTATGATATAAATTCATAAAAAAGAGAATTTTACTTTTACAAGATAAGATAAGACTTCATGAAAATCCTTTAACTCTAAAAGATTTGCCTTCATCTAGCAATGTTCATCTTTGCCTTCATCTAAGCTTTATGTTAAATTCTATATATTATTTTTCAATTATTATTCTTACCTTTAAACACATATATAAGTGTAGTATCAGTATAATAAAAAAAAGAGGTTATTTCGCACTGAAAGTGACTAAAAACTAATTTTGCCGTGCTTATATAGCACGGCAAAAATTACTACTGGAGCTCCAACATACTCGTTTATGTATTCATTATGTAATGATATGAACACATTAAAAAGTGTCTCTATATAACTTTAACATACACGACAGGTGAGATTGTAATAAAGTGCCAACATGTCAGTAAAAAATACGTATTACAATAAATATTAAAATGAGATACGAGTGTGAATTTAGCCGGGAGGGAAAATTCGTTGGTATTTTATAAAAGTTCGCCCTTACAACTTTCGCTCTGCCCTACGGCCGGTTGTTTGACGTGTTAGCTACATAATGTTCACATTTTTAACTTCAAAATTAATTTACTTTTTTAAAATCGCACTGTCTATGTACTTGCTATTTAACGAATCGTATCGTTTACAGTCGTTTGCGGTTCGGACAACAATTTCTCGATATCGATTGTTGATTGAGTTTAGTATTTACTGGCATCATTGCTTAATATGCTTTTCTCATTTCAATGACACACCCAAATCATATAACAATAAATATTTCAACACACAAAGGTTTATGTTATCAAGGCATTTTGTGCAAAAAAGGATGAATGCACTAACTTCAGTGCACTTGAATAAATATATACCTAATATCATCGATATTAATCGTTAGATGGGCCCCTCCATATTAAAGAACGTACAATGTTATGTCATTACTCAAAAACGTGCACGCACATCTTAACTTAAGCAACAAGCGCATGCTGTGACTTAAAAAATCATTTTACTGTTTTTTCTAGTTTAATACCTTCATTAAGCCTTCATGATCATTTCGGAAGTGTAAAAACACAAGCCGCAACACGAATATAATGAGAAAGTTGTTACTTTTCATTCGTAAGTATTTTCGAAACCGAGTATTTAATATACAAATAAAAAAATGGTTATTTAGGAATAAAATTCATATGACTACGTTAATTTTTATATATAGTGCAAGAACTTCTGATTTATGACAGAATAACATGAACAACATATTATACACAAATTAATGAAATCTGTCATTCTTCTACGTAAGCGCGTAGCTTACTAATGTTAATACCTACTTAATAATGCTAATTCCTATCCTACTACATCAGAAAGTAACTTTTTATTAAACTTATACCCACGGCATTTTAGACGTTTCTTTTCCACCACTGACGCGTTCGTTACGGTGCGCCGGCTAAAACAATATTAATCCATTTCAGAAGTGCGAATATAGCCGGGAGTAATGTTCGATGTTTTACAAAAAGTGACTCCCAAAGTTCGCCGTTACAACTTTAGCTACGCCCCAGGCTGGGGGCACTCACGCGTATCGCGTATCTTATTATCGGAAATCCGGATAGAGCTCGCATTTTGATATAAAACTTACCCTGTTGGAAAACATGTCTTAAATCTGTAACATTACTTTGATTTTGTTTACAAACGATATCGACACGTAATATCGTCATATTCATTCATACTAATATTAATATTAATGTAAATTGAGTTTGTTTTTGGTTATGTACTTATTTACTTTTGGGTTCGATTCCCACAAGTGGAAAATATTTGTGTGATGAACATGGTTTTTTTTCCAGTGTCTATGTGTATTTATACATTATTATAAGTATTTATATGTAGTATATAAATGTATATGAATATTATAATATCAACTATCTTAGTACCCATAACACAAGCTGCTCTGTATGCTTACTTTGGGGCCAGATAGTGATGTGTATTGTTTAAGTATATTTATTTATTTATTAGTGGTTTATAGACCGAATTCTTGACAAATTCTGAATGATTTTTAATTTTAAATCACAGATATCACACATAGTTAAAAAATTTAAATATCTTTTATGATTTAATTTAGCATGCTGAATAAATAAATAAGGCAGTATGGTGGATGCACCCTTCTCATAAACAATAAGACTTGCCCCAAGACTTAGCTGTAGGATTTTAAATAGAATGATGAATAGAATGATTTTAAATAGAATGGCTCAAATAATTGAGCCTCAGTAGCTCAACGGTAAGAGCGGTCAGACTCATCACCGAGGAGTGGTGGTTCGATCGCCGCCTTATTGGTCTATAGACGTACCCAATCCTAATACAGTCTTTCCCGACTAGTTGGAGGGGATTGGGAATATTGGTCATATTAAAAAAAATGCTACCCACTTATACCGAAAGTTAATAAAACACTATTTTCAGTAGTTAATATTAGTTGTCAGCAAGTGAAAAATTGTAATACCTCAACGGATACACTAGGATAGAGTCGTCGTTCTCAACCCATATTCGGCTCACTGCTGAGCTCGAGTCTCCTCTCAGAATGAGAGGGGTTAGGCCAATAGTCCACCACGCTGGCCCAATGCGGATTGGCAGACTTCACACACGGAGAGAATTAAGATAATTCTCTGGTATGCAGGTTTCTTCACGATGTTTTCCTTCACCGATTGAGACACGTGATATTTAATTTCTTAAAATGCACACAACTGAAAAGTTAGAGGTGCATGCCCCGGAACGGATTCGAACCCACACCCTCCGGAATCGGAGGCAGAGGTCATATCCACTGGGCTATCACGGCTCTTAGGATAGAGTAATAGCAGAAAACCATATTATTACCTTCAAAGGAAGTTTAAACGCTCATTCTAAATCAGTCATTGAAACCGATGGTAGCACCCCACTCGTCATACAGGCATGTGTGCAATAGGTAAGCAATGAATAAACGGCCGGAGCGAATGCGAACGATAAAAATGATATATGCGCACCGACGTGGACATAGTACTGGTACAACTTTATTTGTACCAATACGCCACATTCCGAACCGTGGGCTTTTTATATTGGCGTTTATTGCCGGGAAAATTGGCTCTCGGTCTCTATTCTGTTCCTTATCAGCCCGCTAGGGGTTTTTATTCGGTGTCACTTCGGTGGTGACTTATTTTTTGAAATTAGTATTATTTGTAAAGGTGCTATTTTATGAAGGTCGTTTCGCTCGTACAGTGATCTTGATCTCGCTTCTTGTGTGATAAATAAGACAGTACATATCGATATATTTTCTGAGTCTTTTATCATTATGTTCTTTATAGTTTATGGCATCGACTGCTTCCGTTTGGGGTATATTTATTTTATTAAGGTATCATAATGGTCGCACTATCGTCACAGCAAATCTCTAGTTATAACAAGACACAGAAATTGATCAAATCATTATTTTATTTGTAAAATACACTAACTTGACACTTTTTGTATATTTTTTAGGTATAACATTGACTTAGGTAGTTACGACAGTCAATGATTGTGGTGGATTTATCCAAGCCACAGGGACTGACGCGTAAATAAACCACGTAGTAATTTTGATAGAGATGCGTTCGCTTCAAGCTGTGAGAGTGACCAAATTTTTACGAATTATTTGGGTGGATGGAACCGTGGATTTTACCGGGATGAAAAGTAAAACCTATGTGTTAATCCCTAGTAAAATCCATTTTCATTCCAAATTTCAGCCAAATCGCTTCAGTAGTCGCAGCGTAAAACAGGAACAAACATACTTACACACTTTCACACTTACACACAAACTTTCGCCGTTATAACATTAGTAGGAAGTAGGATTAGTAGAATGTTCCTAACATAGAATACTTTTGCTGTAATCAGTATTTATCTTGGTTATGGTTATTGGTAAAATTAAAAACACTTAAAAATGGTTTTCATCACTTTTTGGTAAATATCGGATAGTCTAACCGTAAGTTTCGTTTTACTACATTAGGCAAATAAAGGCATTCTGAATATTACTTAAATTGATGAAACTGCCCTTTAAAATATTCTAATACCTCTTATTGATGGATGCCATTGTATGACTTTTCATACAATGCATTTGCCTAGTGAGTAAAAGTGATATTTATTTCCCACCATTATACTAACCTCGTTGGGCAAGCCTATGCAGTTTCTGAACACGGATGCAGATTTCCCTCTCACTTCATTCGGTCCTTCATGTCTGAGGATCGTGTCCACCCATTTAGCGAGTAATTTTTTGATGTACAAAACCCCTCCAACGAGTACGGTCGCTGACCAGACGGCACTGTATAAGGTGCGGGCTTACCAGTCCACACAACATACAAAACAACTAGCATATTCAAGTGAAATACACACTGGAACGTGAATCCTCTTTTAACTTTTATCTCCAATAATAAAAGCAATAAAGTTGTAATTTCACATTTCTAGCTCTTTGGCAATCCTTTGTACGATCAGTGTGACGTGAGCAGTTTTTCCGTTCCTCGGGAGTAATCGTTCATTTTTTGCTTAATGACGCTCTGGGAGAGCCGGGAGTGAAGCCCGCGGGTGCACCCGAATGGCTCGACTTTTAAAATCTCGCGTTAAACGAAAAGAGGAAATCTAATGATTTTGTGTTTTAAATTACATTACTTAATTATGTGGTCTACAGCGTTTAAGTTCTGTACTTACAAGTAAGTATATAATAACTGTTCGTCAACTAGTGACTTCGTCTGCGCGAAAATTGTTTTTATTATTCATGTAACTCTTTTCCCTAGAATTTATTTCATTTATCAGCCTATTTTAACTGCCCACTACAGGCCAGGCCTTCCTTTATATCAACTTTAGGCTAGCTTATTTGCCTCATAAGTTCGAGTTCTTTTCTAGTGTTTTAAATTTTACAAATAATTTTATTAAACGTATATTATACGTAAATCTACCCTAAGTGGTAATCTCTAGATCTACTAAGCCGATTTTGTAAATTCTTTTAACCCTAAAAAGCTACTTTACTTGTGATTGACATAGGCTTTATTTTATCCCCGTACTAGCGGACGCCCGCGACTTCGTCCGCGTGGAATTTAGTTTTTCACAAATCCCTCGAGAACCTCCAGAATAAAATCTAATGGAATGGAAAGAATCCAGAGTAAAATCTATTTCCAGCCAAATCGCTTCAGTAGTAGCGGCGTTAAAGAGTAAAAAACATCCAAATATACAAACTTTCGCGTTTATACGACGAAATACGAAATGTCCGAAGGAGAAATATGATACTTCAAATACTCTAAACTCTAAAGATAGTTTGAATATCAGTCCAGATAATCCCCAGTTATCTTGTTCAAGATCAAAAATATGTACGATAGAAAATCGCTTCCAACGAAAATGATATTTTTATTTTTCAGATTCATTACCGCTATAACCATTCATCTATAACAATAAACGGAAACCTTTTAGTAATGAATGCAGCGAAATCCTTTACAAATACATACATTTATTTTATTTTAAGCGGAAAAGCGGCCATAAGTTTCGCTTATCGCCTCTCCTGGCACGTTAACCGCCAGCGAACAATTGATTCTAGCGCTTCCCAAGATTGCGCAGATAAACCGCCTTTCCGAATATTATCATATTTTATTGTGTCAATTACACTTGCAAAACTAAAGCTCGGTTATAAAAGTGGCAAAGTCGGAAGTGGCAAAGTTTTAAGGAAGTTTCAAAACAGCAAAGATATAGACGATATGTCATGGAAACTCTCTTACTACCTCAAATACTGGAATACTTAAACTGGTAGGTACAAGTATTAGACAGACTCAGTTATATTATGCTAAGTAAAATACGCTTTATGATTGGACAGTTGAGAGCTCCTTCTTCTTCCAAAGCCACCTAATCAAACAAAAACCATTCGTTATCTACTCTATATAAAACCTCAAACCATATCACAACGCTGTTCTCTTACAGGCATAGATTTAAGAGTAGGAATATTATAGAATAGGTCATTTTGGTAATGTTCATTACTTCACGGATGAGTGCAGTTACAATATAAGTCGTTGCGTGCTACAATGTTTTTTTTTATTATTTTAAATAGTTCCATGGCATTGGCTACAAAAATTCAGACTTTCACTTTACAAAAAGAGATAAAATCTAGGAGTCCACGCCCACACAAAATCGAGGAGACCCTAAGCCAATGATATATTATTTACCATGCTTTGTTAATTCTGTTATGTATGCCACTGCACGTAATTACTCACTGTAGCACTCGTGCTGTCTATTGTACACAAAAAAAACACTCGAGCTACAAATGGCTCATTACATGACACTGGCTTAAATAACTATGGTTTGATAGTTCATCCATACTTACCTGTTGTACTTTTCTATGGCAGAAGCATGAGCTGTCAAACTTTCAGAACTTTACAAAACAAGAACCACACAAGTTCAATTTAATGAACATAAAATTGTATAAGTAGAAACTAGATCCCAAACAATGCTTGAGAAAATTATAAATTAAAATTACATTTATATATATTTTGGTTAAGTTGTGGCACGACTTTGAAATCGCTGAGGGGATTATGTTACAACTAGCTGACGCCGCACGGTTTCACCCGCGTGGTTCCCGTTCCCGTAAGAATACAGGGATAATATATAGCCTATAGCCTTCCTCGATAAATGGGCTATCTAACACTGAAAGAATTTTTCAAATCGGACCAGTAGTTCCAGAGATTAGCGCGTTCAATCAAACAAACAAACAAACAAACAAACTCTTCAGCTTTATTATATTAGTATAGATTAGACGCTAGCTAGATTGTTAACTTGGAATTTAAACCCTACTAGAATGTAAAAGCGTAAACATTTGAATAATAATCATATGTACTTTTCATTCTAGAATGGATTTTTTTTATGTAACGACCTAAGAGCTACATATTTGTTACCTTTTGCAGTGGAGACCCACGGAATGCGATATTTTTTTCCAAATTATTTCATAGCGGCAAATTGCTTTGTCTGGTGACAGAAGGGCTTGATTATTTTTTGCCCAAAGGAGTAACCTGACTATTCAACGCGGAAATGCTTGCCACATTAGAGTACAAGTTTTAAGATAATGCATTCTTTCTCAATAAAGAAACTGTATTACGTGCAGAGTATACATTAGTTTTTTTGTGATTTAAAATATTACTCTCGTATTTGGGACTTTCGAGATTTCTTAATTTACATAAAATATGACTTGCAATACAATACAATACACGTGATTTCTTTATGTGCTTGTTTCCCCTCTTCTTAATTCTGTATATTGGTACAAACGAAAGGAGTTTTTGGTTAGATCCTCGTTCATTGAACTATTTTGTACCCACAATTATTATTTTATATTTAATACCTACCAAAATTAGTGACACATAAAAAATTAAATGGAAATATTAGTTTTGTTGTTAAAAAGACATGGCTAAAGTCATTTAGCCAACCTACATCTGTACTACTCATAGAACGTAAGAACAAATTAAGAATATACTAAACAAAAATATCTCTGGTAGACAGGAAATTAAAAAAAAATATGAACAAACTCCTAAGAGCCTAGTGGTAGTTTGATACTGTGGCGATCACGTTAACGTAAACGCGACTATCTACAGCGCAACAGCGCCATCTAGTGGCACTAATACACAACTGTTTCAATTCCATATAAACTCGCGTTTACTTTAACGCGATAGTAACAGTATGAAGACATTGAAATCTCGCGCTAGGCACACAGTTGTGCAAACGAGCTAAACATATTATTAAGTTCCCTTAGTCCATTTTTTCAAGACGTGACGATCACGTTAACGTAAACGCGACTATCTACAGCGCAACAGCGCCATCTAGTGGCACTACTACACAACTGTTTCAATTCCATATAAACTCGCGTTTACTTTAACGCGATAGTAACAGTATGAAGACATTGAAAACTCGCGCTAGGCACACAGTTGTGCAAACGAGCTAACACATATTATTAAGTTTATTCCCGTAATCCATTTTTTCAAGCAGATTTCTATGCAATTATATAAACTCCAATAAATAGTAATTTATATAAACTCCAACTGAGATGTTATATCAGAAACCACAAATGCATTAAAAATATTGCTTTTTAATTTTTCAATTGTTTTCATTATGCAACCGCAGCTTACAGCGATTGGCTCAACAACAGTTTTATGTGAACACAGGCTAGTCTCGAAACCACCGGATCCATTTTGGGTGCACGTGTTGGACTGAAAAATTATAAATGAAATAAAATTAAATTAGCGGTCGCTCACAACATTGGGCGTGCGGTGTTTTTAAACCGTTATGCACATAAATAAACGTAGGTACGAGCTACCTTTTTTATATACAGGATGCTTGGGAGTAATTCCCTTAATTTCAAGGTAATAACGGGACCACGATCCCCCACCAGGTGGACTGAGGACATGAAGCGAGTCGCAGGTATTCGCTGGATGCAGGTGGCTCAGTATCTTGATGTTTGGAAGTCCTTACAAAAGGCCTATGTCCTGCAGTGGACGTCCATCGGCTGATATGATGATGATGATGAGGAACCGAACTGCATAACTAATATTTTATTAACTACAAAAAAAATATGGTTTCATACAAATTCAAATGATATCGATTATCATGTAACACATGCTTTAGGTTACAAAGTAACAACGATGCATTTTAAAATATAAATACGTCATTATTATAAAGATTCGTTCAAGGGACACATTTTAAGATCTATTTACAAAAGAAATATTATTTACTCATACCCAAGCAACATGTATATTACATATATTAATAATCATAAATAAATAAACATAACAATATGTTAAAGGTACACACAACGAATAATCTGCCACCCACTTCGCAGGAGTTGGGTTAAATTGGATTATACAGACACCCACTGTAGACATAGAGGTGTTTCTAGAGAAATCCACTAGACTCAACAAAGGTCGGGTTACGTTTATAATTATGTGTATGGAGCGAACTACAGTGTGCTACGAAGCTCTACAAAAAGTAGAAATAATCCTTTATCCGCTACGAAAGTCTACGAAAACTCAAACGAATACGTAGCGCGCTACGAAACTTTCAGAAGTGGAAATAATTCGTAGATCATTATTTTAATTTTTTTATTTGTACTAGGTACGAAACTTTTTGTATTGTTTATGATTAATTATATATCATCTGAAATTATGCGGAGTCTCTTTTAAGTAAGTGCAACATAGCGCCCAAGTTATAAAATTGTTTGCGTGATCCAAATAATATAAGAATTAGATCCATCTTTAACACCAAACGTAAATATAACAACAACTTATACCCTTGTCTGCAAACAGCGAAGGGACTATTCTTGCCGTAAAATTTGCAAAATAACGGCTTACATGTGTAAAAACACTCGAACGACGTCATAAAAACTTGTTGCAGATTATCCTTCTCACCTACATTCTGAAGGAGATTCGGAAATGGGTGAGCCCATGAAAAATATGGGTGAGAGGAAAGGAAGCGTGGGTCATAAGCCTTTTATGAAAACGTTAATGACCCGGCCGGTAGCAAACTGGTTTTTAAGTGTTTCGCTTTCTCTTACTCGTACTCGTTTAAATGTATTGAATCGAAGATTAAACCATTATGCGCTCGTCATGGTCGAATGGGTGGAATCGGTCTGCGGAATTGGCCATTACTGATTTTGATTGTGGTGTTTTCAGGTTATAAAGTATTTTGGCGGTACTTTTTATTGTGCAAATCGATTTAAGTAATGACTGAATCCGTTTAACGGAATAAACTAACCCTCAGTTTCTGAATTGTCAGTGATTATTAAAATTATCTTTTTATTATTGATAAAAAGTTGGGATAATTTATAAAAAAATATATACATTTAAAGTATCCTCAAGTGATCATTGCCTTATAGTATGTTTTTTTTTTTAATATTTTTAATATTTTTATAGTTTGTTTTTTTTTTTAATATTTTTATAATACGACCAATATTCCCATTGCCCTCCAACTAGTCGGGAAAAACTGTACTAGGAGTGGGTACGACAATAGACCAACGGGGCGGGGATCGAACCACCACCCCTCGGTGATGTGTCCAACTGCTGTTATCATTGAGCTATTGAGGTTTCAAGAACCGTTTTATTGTTTTGAACTTTTGTCACGTTACATTTGTTAGGATTAAACTCCAATTATAAATCTAGTTTATGTGGATTTAACCAATGTTATAGCTTATAAAATTTGTGTACACTTTAAATACGGATCCTATAATAAATATTTTATTGTGTTTCAATAAACGGGTAACAATAAACATAAAATACCTAAACAGATTAGGCGAACTTTCGTGCAAATAATCGATGTTAAAACGGCAAATACTAAGTCTAAACAGCGAACCGAAATTATCCAATATTGTTTCGCCATTGTAGGGTTTAATTGGCACCAATTTCGGCAATGTTGCACAGTCTTGTCGAAGGCAACAACTGACTGACAGCTCGAGTTTTGTAAACAAGGTTTTAAAACGGTAAAAGTTTCAAGCGTAATTTAGCTTCAAAAATGTTAAAGTGTTGGCCCAAATTATTTCGCATTGTTATATAACTGTGTTGACCCAGAAAATATATTTAAGTACCGGAAAAAGATTAATTTTTATCGCGACGTGTTGGACGTGTACAGCGATCCCGTCCCTGCCACCGCTGATAAATATGAATTATGAGTTGGTCACGCTTTTTATTTATTAAATGACTGCAAACTCTTCTGATGGTAAGTGGCGAACCAGTCAAAATTTAAGCCCTTATAATGATGTCAATGCAAATTATTAAAACAATCTGTTACTCTAGTATAATCATAAGTTACGTGTTACACGTAAAAGGGGTTATTTGTGGCACAATTTTTGAAATAAATATTTTTTCTCTCTTCTTTCTTTCTTTCAATTTTATGAGCCGCTGGATGTTTGTTATGTCCAGCACTCAACGTCCATCGTCTGCCAACGATAATGGTGATGACTTATTCAATTTTATGATACACAATTAAAAGTTTTGTACTCCAATAAGTGGTCCATTTGAATATAGAATATCGAACTTCACACGCCTATGTGTTTATTTTATAGTTAGAAATACTTACGAAATATTTTTAATTCAGTTTAAAACTAAGAGAATTAATTTTTATTTTAACATTACCTGACGTTTCAAAAGTGTTTGCAAACTAAGCTTAATGGAAATAAATGAATTTTGACTACTGACTTTGAATTTAACAAATATTACTTTGTTTGCTTGATTGGTAGTGGTCATCATTCATCATCATTATCAACCCATATTCGGCTCACTGCTGAGCTCAAGTCTTCTCTCAGAGAGGGTTTAGGCCAATAGTCCACCGCGCTGGCCCAATGCGAATTGGCAGACTTATTGGCAGACTTATTGGTATGTTTGAAACATTAATTACTTAAAATGCACACAACTAAAAAGTTGGTGGTTGCGTGCCGCGGACCGGATTCGAGCCCCCACCCTCCGAATCGGATGGAGGAGAGGTCATATCCACTGCTTCATAGTGATCGTAAAATACGTAGGCAACTTTTATATAACCACTAATGCCTGTAAAAAATAATAACGCTCAGATCTAGTGAGGGGCACTTGACATTAGCAAGTTTTAATTGCCACACTCAGCCGCGGCTGTGGGCACGAAGCGTCACTGAGACAAGGGGGCGGGTACTACGAATAGCTGAGAATGTTTATAAACATTCCACTATTGCACAGCGGGCATTCAATGCCGCAACTAAATATACTCAGATGCACAATTATCCGCCCACTTTAATATACTCGCGTCATATTACAGTGGGCGGATAATTGTGCCTCTGAATATATAAAGCAACTATTATTCTACTCCTGTACCTCGACTACCACTAGCCGTAGATCACTGGCCAATCATTTCTTTAACTTGTTTATATTAAGCTAGATTGTTTATTAAGTTATTTATTAATTAAGTTTTGATATTATTTTTCTCTTTCACCTTTTCGCCGTATAGGCGTATATTAACGTATATTTCGCCGTTAATGAAAATCTATATCAATAAATTCTAGAAGCAAAAGCTTTACGATATCTCAAAATATCATCATCTTCATCATCATCATCATCATCATCATCATCATCATCTTTAGCAGCCGTTGGACGTCCACAGCTGGACATAAGCCTTGTAAGTGTATTTGTCTACGTCAACTCGACAATTTGTGCTCGATAAATATATAAAATAGTATATCCGTTGTTAAAATTACTATATATATGACACATGACTTACGTGATAACGCCAGTATGAACACAATGTATTCGAGTTATCCAATGGCAGAGCAAATGTGCATTGTCGACATCGCGATGCGCGTTTCAATTTAGTTCATCATCAATTTACGCTAATGAAGGAGCGATGCTTTCACAATACACTCGATTTGTGATTTAAGCGGTAATCACACTGTGGTCAAAATATCCGCGGTTTATACATCACGTTACGGTTGATAGAATATTAGAATTTTTAATAGAAATTGTTCGAAATGTTTTTGGTCAAATTCAGTTGAGCACATCACACTCGATTGTGATTGGTTTTCGCTAATGAAACCGCATAATGATCTATTTGTTAGTGTCTGCTTTGATCAGGTAATGCTGGCTTACAAATTTTCAGTAACAATCGAGTAAATAATAGTGACGTAATGATATTTGTGATACTACTGGCGATTTTAGTGCCGGGAAAAACTAGATGGCACAACTAATCGTTTACTTTACACTGACAAAATAAATATTATTATCAGTTCCAAAATCCTATCTCAATTTACAAAATTTTAAATTGGTTAGACGATTATAGTCATCAATATTTCTTTTTTATGGTAACATGATGGGGTCACAGTACACTCCATCATCTTTTTTCCACTTACTTCTATCAGCACTCAACTGTCTCATAAAAATATCTCTTCCATATTTACCTTAACCAGATTTTAATTTTATTATAAAAAGTTAAAGGCAACAAATAGAAACATTTGCATCAGTTCTACATCAGTGCGGGGTCGCACAATGGGTGATGGAACGAGCTATGCTCGGAGTATCTCTGCGTGATCGAATCAGAAATAAGGAGATCCGCAGAAGAACCAAAATCACCGACATAGCTCAACGAGTCGCGAAGCTGAAGTGACAATGGGCGGGGCACATAGTTCGAAGAACCGATGGACGTTGGGGTCCTAAGTTGCTGGAACGGTGACCCAGCACTACAAAGTTGGTAGACCAGGTGGACTGACGACATCAAGCGAGTCGCAGAGATTGCAGGCGGCTCAGTATCGTGATGTTTGGAAGTCCCTACAAAAGACCTGTGTCCTGCAGAGGACCTCCATCGGCTGATATGATGATGATGATGATCGGATACAGTTATTTACCTCATGTAGGTACCTATATGAGGTAACTAACTGTATATTTGTTATAACATATATGCAACAGTGTAAATGTTGCACATTCGAGCCATCGGTATCGCGTGCACGCTTCACTTCAGCTCATCATCTGTTTAGGCTAATGAAGCTGCGACGCGTTCACAATACCTTCTGTTTGTGATTTCTGCTTTAATTACGATATTGTCAACGTAGTAATACGAGATTACGGTGGATTATGTAATAATATGTGACAATGCATTGTATCAAGTCGTTTTGTCCTATGCTGAGTCATCCGAACTACAAACATAAGAGCAAGAAAATATTTTGAAGTTGAATTAGTAAATAAAATTAAAAGGAATAAGTAAAGGAATATATCCCGTTTGACTACTATATTTGGCTGGTGGGAGGCTTTGGCAGTGGCTAGTAACCACTTTACCGACAAAAACGTACCGCCAAGCGATTTAACGTTCCGGTGCGATGTCGTGTAGAAACATAAAGGGGTGTCGTTCATCCTCCTCCTATCAAGTTAGTCAAGTTTCCATCTTAGATTGCATTACCTTACCATCAGGTAAGATTGTAGTCAAGGGCTAACTTGTAAGGAACAAAAAAAAATACTATAATGTTTCTTGACTTCTTTTGCCTCTTATACAACATACTTTCATTTATGACCAGTGATTACATAGTAATGCTATTTAAAAAAAAATGTGAACACAATCTATGCGTATAAAATCAATGGTTCGCAGGTAAGTAAGTAGTTTTAGAATTGTTGGTTTTAACCAATGGATCGGAAACTGGTAATGATTAACTTTCTAATAATATTATGTTATCGTTAAAAAAAAAATAGCAACATTATTTAATTAGGAGCGCGCAGCGCGTCGGTACGATATGGATAAAATTCGAAGCGCAAACGAGACGCCTAATTATGACTTTTACGTGAGTGAAAAGCACGGAGAGATTGACGCGCGATGCAAATTTTATGACGTGAGCGCTAAAACCATTTTTACCTTATTGCAAGTAAATTAAACAACATAACGAAAAACAAAATGGCCATATTCAAGATATATACCTAATTTTCTATACAAAACAAAAATTTAAGAAAATAAGTTTGTTTTTTCCTGTAGTCATAACGAAGCTAACACTTTGAAATATCATTTACCCAAATATCAGGCTCCTAACTTTTCCATAATCTGAGATCCAGAACCATTTGTAACCACCAAACTACATATTGCACACTCTTAAACTGTAAATATTATAAAACACAGAAAAATAAAAAAAAAAACATTATATGCACAATCATTTAAAAGCACTCCGGTGTCACACGAATAAAATTGAAGCAGTACTTTTAAAATTACAATAATTCTTTTACACTGTTGTCGCGAGCTATTAAACTTTGCCGGGGCTTTATAAAAATGCCGTCAGCAATCAGCATTTTATTTTTCATATTACGCTGTCGTGATGTGTTACGTGCGGAGTGCGGGTCGCAAATACAGATTAGTTGTACAAGTATGCACCTGCAATGGTTGAACGTGCAAGCGATAGCTAAAGAAATTTTGAAAAGAATAAATGTATTAAAAATCATAAGGCAATTATTATTGCCTCGGCCTAATCTATACTAATATTATAAAGCTGAAGAGTTTGTTTGTTTGAACGCGCTAATCTCAGGAACTACTAATCCGATTTGAAAAATTCTTTCAGTGTTAGATAGCCCATTTAACGAGGAAGGCTATAGGCTATTTTATCCCCGTATTCCTACGGGAACGGGAACCACGCGGGTGGAACTGCGTGGCGTCTACTATCAACTATAACTGCCTTATTGGATCAATGGTTAGCCAATAGTAGCTTTGAATACAAGTTTCAGAGTTCATTTCGTGTGTTGGGCTTCTCGTATAACTCTGAACCTTCTTTCTTCCAAGAAATTACGTTAATTACAAGCGTCCACTAATGCGCATCGTACGTATCGGACGCATCGCATCATATGAATTGTTAATTTTACGGTAGATAAAATCCGCTTGATCCGATCCGTACGATGCGGATCAGTGGACGCACTTGTATGACTTTCTATACAAAGCATACCAAAATAAGTTTACCAGAATGCGATGCGTCCAATACGTGAATCTGTGCGTTAAGTCGTCCATCCTGACAATTGTCACTTACAATTATGTATTATGATTGCTATGTAAGTGACAATGTAGATCAGTCAGTTAAAATTATAATGCATACCTCTTTATCTGATTGGTCTATCTCTGAACGTCTACGCTTTGCTACGACAAGCGTTACGTTACACTACGTGCTACGGTGCAATAGGATTTAAATCTAGTCGTATTAAAGTAGATTTTTTTTAAATACTAAATATTCTTTACCATTTTTACACGGTACCTACTGTAAATTTTCATTACAATTAAGGATCTCTCTTGTTGCGATAGCAAAAGAGATATAATATGGGATCGATTTGCATTGGTTACTCAATTTTTTATATGTACCTACTCGTTTTTTTTTCTAAGAATTCATGAAAAAATATCCTAAAGCGTTCGATAATAACTAAAAATGATTTCAACCGTAGTATCATTGACAGATAGATAGATTGAGAGATTGACTACTATAACTACTACTACTTTATTAAATGCGGGGAAATTCGCGTGCGTCCGCTCATATTTTCATACATATGTATTACAGTCCGCTACCAACATAATAAATACTATAACCGTAACGATATAACGAGGGCGCGACGTAGAACCAATAAATCTAGGCAACGTAAAACAAATATTCCACGTAATATAGGTAATCTCGTAAACCGCCCACAATAAATTCTCACGTAATATTATATCAAGAACGGATACCATGTAAATACCTTGCAAATACAAATCCTGGACGTAAGCTGGAACACTTTCCTCGGTCCCCGGTATCAGTTCGGTCCATAAACTACGGTTTCCCCGCCCCTAAGCTCCCAGTACGTAAGCTCTGCCATTTTTTTAAATGCGTGCCTCGGACGCACGAGCTACATCCACGGTTTGAAGTAACTTTTATTTTCTTCGACATAGTTTATTTTGCACAAGTGACAGTGATAACGAATTGTACGCCGGAGTTTTATAGCGCCGTTTGGGAGCTGTGTTCAATTAAGTAGTCGCTACAACTGGAGGTGCCAGTAGGGCTCACGGATTGGTCAATTAAAATTGATTTACTGCGCTGCGTCGGTGCCTTTTCTTGCATCTGCATGCTTGCGACCTATATTTAAACGGATGCTACATTTTTTTCGGAACGTTGACTCCATGTTAATCATTAACAACCCTCACTGTTGAGCACGAGTCTCCTCTCAGAATTAGGCCTTAGTCCACCACGCTGGCTAAATACGGATTGGCCGATTTCACACGTAGAGAATTCAGAAAATTCTCATATATGCAGGTTCCTCACAATGTTTTTCCTTCACGGTTTGAGACACGTGATATTTAATTTCTTAAAATGCACATAACTGAAAAGTTGGCAGTGCATGCCCCGGACCGGATTCGAACCTACGTCTTCCGAATCGTCATGTCCACACTAGGCTATCAAGTCCCTTTCTAAATTCACGAAAGTATATTTATTGTATAACTTTATCTTCACTAATTGATGTCGAATTATCTGGCATGATATATGAAGTGCAGTCTTATATGGTATCGAGATAACTTGAAATATTTACCAGTTTATTTAACCAGTACCCAGTGACAGGCAGAGGTACTACGAGGTATTACAACGACACAGTTACCCTACCTAGTAAAACTATGCTAAAACAACGGTCCAAAGCTAATATTGGAAGGGAAAATATTGGGCAAAAGAGCACCTGGCAGCCAAAGACTACAACGATTGGACGATATAAATGACTGACTAGGCTATCCACAGCAAATTTTAAAGTAGGATGGTAGCTAAGCATTCTGAACTGTAAATATGACATTCCATAATACAATCAATGACCAAACTCAAACTGGAAAGAGTGTGTATACTGAATTACTAACTTAATAACATTACTACAACAACAAGCTTATTACTAACTTAATAACATTAAAAATTATGTCCACAATTGCCAGTTTAACAATGTCTGGGGTTGCCATAAAGACAGCTTTAACCATCGATATAAATCGTTAGATGGGCCCTTACATATTAAGAACGCACTGTTATATGATTACTCAAAGACGTGCACGCACATCTTATACGCAACGAGCGCATGCTGTGAGTGGACGCGGACTTAAAAAAATAATTTACTGTTTTTTCTTGTTTAATCCCTTAATTATGCCTTCGTCTTCATTTTGGAAATGTAAAAACACAAGCCGCAACACGAATAAAGAGAAAGGTGCTACTTTCCATGGGTAAGTATTTGCGAAACAAATGACAATTCCGCGTCGCTTCGGGGCCCATCTAACGATCTACGATCGATGGCTTAAAGCACAAAAGTCGCTCTATATATATAAGAGGAACTAAAAAAACTCGAAAATAATGAGCGTCATCCTCACAAATTGCATAATTCCATTCGACCTATTATGATGCAGCTAGTTCGCAATAGTTTTCTTATATTCATGTATTTTCCTAATCATTTATGTTGACAGCAGTGGCCTCACGCTGCTCGTTGATCATACTTAGAGATCTTCAGCACAGCGCGTAATGGCGCCGAGGGAAGTCTGCGGCAGACATGACTTATTGTAGCCACGATACAACCCTATCTCGCCCCTAACGATCATTGTATTTAGCATTTAGCCCTTCATTTGAACGCACATTGTTTTAATCAATCTTTACAGTATTTCACTTATATGGAACGCAACATTGCTTTAAATATTAATTTGTCATACATGTCAACGTACATCCTTGTTTTTAAACATCAGTCAGTTCTGCTTTAAAGAATACTAGCGGACGCCCGCGACTTCGTCCGCGTGGAAACAAATAATTTTAAAAAATTTTGAATTACATTATATTTCGTATTTTTTTATGATTTATGAAAAAAAAATTAAAACTGTAACTCTAAAAATGAAGGATTTTCCATACAAACTTTCAACCCCTATTCCACCAACTTCTTATTTTATTTTCGCAATAAAAAGTATCTTATAATCTTCTCCATATTGAGGTTTTAAACCGTGCCAAGTTTCAATTGGATTCATTCAGTAGTTTCAGCGTGATGCCCGAATAACAAAAAACACGGACAGATAGACAGACAAAAAATCGAAAAAAAATATTTTTAGCTTCAGTATCGATTATATAATGTCAAAAATTTTCAAAATATCTTCAATGTACAGAATTCGTATTATAAGGATGGATTCTAGATGGTCGTTCGTTATGCCACGCTAACGTTTGTTGTTACAAATGGTTTAAGTAAAATCTCAAATTGCGAATAATACTATTCGACCAGTTTTATTATAAGTATAGATTTAGAAGTTCTAAACTAATTTTAGTATTAAACATAGAAGCTCTACCTACCTATAGTTAAATTTTTCGAGTATTATGTTCTAGCACAAGCATACTGAAAAATTACAGTTACAAACGAACGAATAAAAAAGTAAAGAACACACAATAAAAATATTTTTTTGTAATATCTATTCTATATGTTTGTCGTTTGATGTTTGCGAACGAAATCGCAGGCGTCCATCAGTTTAAAAATACATCCAATCAATTTCGGAGTTTCAAAGTTTACCCACAGAAAGCGCGGCTCGGAATATTTGCGGACACCCGAGATCTGTGCATACATAACCAATGCAAGTGGCATGATGAACCTATAATCCGACATGTAAAACAAAGGAGACGGAGATTTCTGGGCCTAAATAAAACAAGTAATCTTTTGACATAAAATGGAATCGACATCAAAGACGTATTTCAGTATATTTTGATTTTAACACAAAATTACTAGATTTATTCATAGTTACGTCCGACTTAAGTATCATGGAAAAAAAAAGATTATAATTCTTCTATAGGTGTAGGTACATACAAGAATTACGAAATTAAAACATTCTAATGATAGTCATTATTTACTTTATTACTGAGTATAAAATGAGTAATCGGTGTACATACATAAAAAAAAAAAAAAATACCGACCGAATTGAGAACCTCCTCCTTTTTGAAGTCGGTTAATTAAGCCGCTTCCGCTGTATGTTCGCTTAGATCTTTTAAACTATTCAACAGATTTTAATTCAGTTTTCAGTATCTAATAGATGGAGTGATTCAAGAGGCGGGTTTACTTATACGAGTATAATGGGTGCATACATAATTATTATAGTGCAGAAATATATATTAGAGACTAGCTGACACCACGCGGTATTACCCGCGTGGTTCCCGTTTCCGTAAGAGAACGGAGATAATTTATAGCCTATAGCCTTCCTCGATAAATGGGCTATCTAACACTGAAAGAATTTTTCAAATCGGACCAGTAGTTCCTGAGTTTAGCGCGTTCAATCAAACAAACTCTTCAGCTTTATATATTAGTATAGATATAGATAAGTGGAGACACAGCGGCGGACGTTTCGGTAGGACTCAGGGTGTGCCGTAAATATATCCTGTGGTATAGTCTAATCATAATACCTGAGTGAAGCCGGGGCGGGTCGCTAGTTAGTGATACAGTGCTGTATAAGTAATTAGCACGGACCGATCGATCAGGGCGAAAGCTACTCACAGCTATAAATAAATCTTAGCTCATTAGCTCAGTTGAACCAAACATTTCGCCGCTGAATATTCGCGGACCGATACACCGGTACACCGATACACCGCGCACATAATTACCGCAAGTGCTTCGACGATGAGCCGGTAGTGCGATAACTAAAATAAATTTGCATTTGTTAACCACGTTTGCGCACACAATACAAATGTGAAGTGCAAACATTATCTGCCAACAGCCGATATGGTTGATGGTTATCTACAAGTACAATACAATTTCAATAATATAATTTTTAAAGCGTCAATTCCACGGTTGGTTTACGAATCAACACCGATAGGTCAGGGGTGGAACCTCACCCCGTTTGATTATTGTAACCGCTCTTAACACAGTATTTAAGATTACTTGAAGGGAAAAAGAAATATTGGTCATATTTAAAAAAGCTAACCATACTTAAGCATAGACTAACTAAGAAGCTTATTATATATCTTTATACATTCCTTCAGAGTAATTAACAGCCATGGCAGATAATACATAGTTAATCTGGATCGCGATCGGCGATCATAACCGTTTATCGCGTACGATTTTGATCGTGTACCAAGTTGATTGATGCATCTGATCACAAATATACCTATAGATTGTGATATACAATAATGTGATCTGTGATTGCGATCAAGACCTAACGATCACGATCGAAGTTGACTGTGCAGTGTGTACCAGTAGCCGAAGACAAAAACGCCGGTTCCGCTTGTTTTCACGCAATGCCCGTCCCTCGCCATCCTATTTGGTAAAAATTCAAGGTCAAAACAGTAATCTGACTTTATTATATTATTTTAAATAATGACACCGGCTTTGTGCCTCTAGGATAAATACATATGTTCGAAGTTCTAAGGTAAGATTGTAAAAGCCCTTTCCGTTATGGCTTACTTCTGATTTTGAAAGGTGTTTAAATCCTTTAAATAATCTTACATAGCTGTTTTCAAAAGTTTATTTATTTACTTATTTATTTGCTCTAGCACAAGTACGTACATTTTTTTTACCTAGAAAAAAATTCATAATGATTTCCAAATGCCACCATGTTATTTTATAGTTGTGATACCTATTATTTATCTACCTAGTAGATATTACGCTTTCATCGCTCCCGGATTTACCCTTCGACTTCCTTAATCGCCCTTATCTGTCTCTACTATCTGTCCCGACTGTATAAGCCAACATATCTGTAATAGCACATTATACGTAGGTATAGTTTATATTCTTACTGCAGAATAACATTAACATATAATATTCTTATGTGACCTTTGTATTTATTTTTAAGACTAACGATTGAAACGTGGTTAACAAAAAACACAATAGCACACGAGCCCCTCTATCCAAGTGGCACGTCGATTCTCTTTCTACCATCGCTAACGCTTCGAAAACTAGAAAGATGTATGGGAATGATATTTGCTATATACAGGTCACGTGGTCAAGATCTGTCATTCCCAAACATTGTTCTAGTTTTCGAAGCGTTAGCGATCGTAGAAAGAGAAACGAGGTGACATTTGGCTAGGGGGGCACGGCATTTCGATGCATAACTAATTTGTTGAACAAAGTATAAAAAAATATTATTATAAAAACAAAAAACCCGACTGCTTAATGAATTGAAAAGAGAAAAACAAGTAGGTATCACAATATCTATATAAAGTTCTAACTAAAAATAGTTTTTGGCTGGTGGAAGGCTTCGGCCGTGGCTAGTTACCACCCTACCGATAAAGACGTACCGCCAAGTGATTTAGCATTCTGGTACGATGTCGTGTAGAAACCGAAAGGGGTGTGGATTTTCATCCACCTCCTAACAAGTTTACCCGCTTTCATCTTAGATTACATCATCACTTACCATCAGGTGGAATTGTAGTCAAGGGCTAACTTGTATAAAATAAGAAAAAGAACGAATTAATGTGCATTCACAATAAGTAAACATTCATAAATCGCCGACAAACCGTTCTTTGTTTTAATTTTTTCACAGGCATCCGATAAAAATCCTGAATTATGCATGGTTCCGGTAACTAATAGATTCGCATCGCTTGAACCAGCGCAGGAAATGTTAGGTAATATAGTGGCCCGGTCAGAGAACCTATACGGGAAATAACTAGGCACTCGTTTATATGCATTTCTTGCGTCCAACAAGGTCAACCATTCAAAAACTTTACAACTTTGATAAAATAGCATACAAACTCGAAACTGAAGTTATGCCAAATTTTCCAGATTTTGTGCATAAAATATCAAACTAATGGGACAACTTGTAAAAATGGTAACGTACATAAATATTACATATTTTGAAATGCATAAAAGAACGTAGAGTTTTGTTTGACTTTTGTTTTACTTGTTTGAGTATGGTGTACCTACTTGCTTCATGAATTTCAGCGTATTGTATACCTCCCTAAAACTTTTGATATTAAACTTGACTTCTTGTATTGTGTTTCTGCTTGTTCTAATTTGGCTTTTCTAGTTTTAACCACATTGACGCTTTTAAGTGTCACTCTCTAAATCTATATCTATACTAATATATGAACCAGAAGAATTTGTTTGGTTGTTTGATTGAACGCGCTAACCTCAGGAACTACTGGTCCGATTTGAAAAATTCTTTCAGTGTCAGATAGCCCATTTACCGAGGAAGGTAGGCTATATATTATCCTCATACTCCTACGGGAACGAGTGCTAGTAGGCTTGAGCTAGTTAATTATAAAGACTCATCTATCAGACTATCAATTTAATTTAAAAAAACCTTATATAGACCTTTAGGTTAGAAGCTGAATCATTGTCAATCTATACTCCTACTCATCTATAACCACAATTATTATAAATATTCAGATGCTAATTAAAAATCCTTAAGAATCAATTTAAAATAGTTGTTATTAGTGCTACGTAGCCAGGCTATAGTCTGGCAAGTTTGTTGATAACACTCCCATGATTTGCGGGCGACGGGCGAAACGACTGCGCGGGTGTGAAATCGTGCGTGCGGGGAAGTGACGTGTATCAGTCGTGGGTTTTTCATTCATCGTTACACGCCTCTCGCCCCGCGCGCAACATCAGGATTGTTACGAACGAAGTTGCCAAGCTATAGTACTGAATATAAAATCGATCAAAAAAGGCGAGTTGATGAGCGAGTTGCAATCAACTCAGGACGAGGAATAGAGTCAGACCTAACCAAGGTGTACTTCATACTGTCGTACGATTGGCGGGGATAACTACGTCGGGTATTCTTTTTTATCTGGCGACACGTTGACACTTTAAAGTCAAAATACTTCAAAGACAAGTACCATACAAGTCCCTAAATAATTCAAGGTTACCTCTAGACGCACCCGAACGCTAGCCTACCTAGCCACTTTTTTTTTGAGAAAATCCTCATGATTACTTTCTCGCCACGGTTGTACTTCAACCGACTAAACCCCACATTGCGATTCGTCGCCTGATGGGCTACGGTAACATTTCGGTAACACAACAAACCTAACTTGACTGACATTTGGCATTTTCCATTTCAGAAAATACACACTAAGATTGATGCTAACTAAGAAATGAGCTTATAACCTCTGAGCTGTAAACCAAAGCTTGCACTGCGTAATGACACTTGATATTCTTATCAAAAGTGTCAAGAGTATTCATCATCATCATCATCATTATCAACCCATATTCGGCTCACTGCTGAGCCAGAGTTTCCTCTCAGAATGAGAGGGGTTAGGCCAATAGTCCACCACGCTGTCCCAATGCGGATTGGCAGACTCACACACAGTCCCTGCATAACAGAGAATTTTCTTAATTCAGAGAATTAAGAAAATTCTTTGGTATGCAGGTTTCCTCACGATGTTTTTCCTTCACCGTTTGAGACACGTAATATTTAATTTCTTAAAATGAACACAACTGAAAAGTTGGAGGTGCATGCCCCGGACCGGATTCGAACCCACACCCACCGGAATCGGAAGCAAAGGTCATGGGCTCAGCAGTGAGCCGCATATGGGTTGATAATGATGATGATGAATACTCTTCACTGGGCTATCACAACTCCATAATGTCAAGAGTATTAATGTGATCAAACTCAAAAGAGAAAGCTGTTAATTCAATCGATAGTCTTTGCAATAAAGCCGTCCAGTCCAGTGGTTTCGCTATTTACAAATATCGATACAGTCCTAAAATACATTTCCAACCATTCAGCAAAGTGAGTGTACACACAATTTGCATCTAACGGACGGACTGCGTTAGTTTATTCATCTATCGACTTACATTTACAATGCAAATCCTCGATATTTCTCTAAAACGCTTCTTATTTATTATACATTCCTTATTTATTGTACCGATCCCGATCGTTGTTTACATTTCGCAGATTAATTCTATCGAGTGGAGTATTTTAGCGTAAGAGGTTCATTCATACATATTCTGTGTTTGAAAGAAAATTTTTAAATAACTTTATTTAAAGCCTGTTCCACATTAACATGTAATTTATAAAAATAAGGCTTTTCTGACCAACTCACCTGTATAAGTAATTATTGTGGCAGGGCAAAAGACTTATGGAATTAAATACTACTTAGGAGATTATGGAGCTTAAACCCACAACGCTGCTCTGATGCGGGTTGGCGGGCTTAGTGTTGTAATGTTAAATTCATTAACGACCACTATCAGGTGTTAACGATGACTGAGACTTACAGCTTAACGTGCTCTTCGAATCCTGTATCTCATAAAGATACAGAATTCGATCCCAGGACCTCGTGATCCGAAACCACTTACGCTGAACGAACGAAACAGTTCCCCTATCCCCTCTCCCATAAGGAGGAAGAAGGGCCTGTCTCTATAGTGGGTGATAAATTGAGCTAAGACAAAAATTTCAACTCAGTCTTGTCATGTCTTCATACAGAAATGCCTAATAAAAAACGGCCTAATAATTTATTTGTTGGTCTCATTAAACTAATGAAAAATGAATGCAACGAAACTCTTAAACACTAATAATGCCGTAAGACTGTAACAGTACCGCACAGAGCAATAATAAGTTCTCAACGGACGTATTCCGAAGGCTCGCCAAACTAAGCGGCCGGACCACAAATCTTCATTAAGAGAAGTGCAAAGAAAGGCGTGCGACGCGTAGCAATGGTTTAATTGTCAGTGTTTATCGCCACGATTACTCTTTGGGCTCGGCTTAAATAGCGCTCATACGTCACGGGCGGCATGTAATTATTTTCACGTGAAACACTCCAAAAGCGTTACGCTGCAGGCACCTCGCAGCGGGACCCGTTACTTTATGTCAGCCCCATAATTTGTCTATTGGTTTTCCTTCGGGTTGTGCTCCTCTAATTTCTTTTGCGACACGCTCGGGAGCGGGGCTAATGATTCGAGATATATACGTTTCTATTTCAAGAGACATTTGTTTCTATTGCTCGTGCTTGTTTTATTTCGGTTTGTATAAAGCCATTGATAAAGGAGTTTACACGGCGTAACCTGCTCGGTCGAGCGGAACAAGATATCGCAGGGTATCATCGGGTCCGTTTCCGTCGTAAACAGAGGCTTCGAGCAGTGTGTAGGCGTTACGGAGGCTCTATGCAGCCGCCTCCGGTCTTACTATTGGCGATTTGTCATATTTTCTGTTGAACAATTGATATTAAAGCCTTGAATCAACAACTGATGTCCAATAGAAGTTCTTAGTAATGGTTAGATGAACCATCAATGTAGAAAGGAGGTTGGCGAAAGTGGAAGTCACATTCTGAAGTGTCGTACACTCATACATTTATATTAATTAAAACTATTATTTTCTAATATGCTTGTAAAAACAATATTGAGATTTTACAGAACGGGAACCAAAAGAAAAACAGTGAATTTTATTAACAAAAACAGTCGTCCGCAAAAGTCCTTGTCGTATTTATGAAGCACGCAGTTGTATGTCAACAGCGGTGTTTTTCACATTTATGTATAGATAGGGTACCTACTAATTTAAGGTGTATCTTTTGTCCCTGTTTTTCAAGACTGCTTACCATTTAGTTTATTCTTAATTTAATCACGATAAAAAAACTAATAATAGGTTTCCATTATGCACGCTACCTCTATCAGCTAGTCCCAAAATACATGCAATCTCGCCATTCTCCTTTCATCTCTAGTTACATCTCCAGACAAGTATAATATATATGCTTTCAATAGAGCTGTTACTGAGTTCTTTCTGGCTCAATGAAATCTGCTTTCCATACAAGACCCAAGTGTATCTAAGAACAGACAGACATCAATTTCCAAAAATCATTGTAGAGTCAGATTAGAAGAGTAGGATTAGAATTCTAATTATTGTAAAGTGACTTATAAAATGGAGCAAAAAAATAACCTTTCGTTTTAGACACGTACAAAAAAACCTCGTCTACATTCCGATTCAAAGTCAACAATTGGAATCGGAATGAAGTTTAAACTAGTATAAATAACCACGACTTATGTACACGGGCCATTATACTCGAGAACTCTTTACTTCTTAACAGTCGATACTCGTTGGCTTTATTGCGAAACTTTCGCAAGCATTCCTCTTTTATTACTCCAATTTTGTACGACTAAGCCTACCCTACAGAGGGGCTGGCTTGCGATCTTTATTATTTAGATTTCGATCGCTTGTTCTGACTACGGGATAGAGAAAACTACGAGTAACTAATGCTTCCAGCGCTGCTTACCGCTATTTTAGCTCTTTAATTTTATTTGTATTTATTATAATATTCCGTTTTACACAATACATAAGAGGCTTATGGAAACTCAAAAGACACGCTGTAGTTTTCTGCGGCTTACGATTAGTACAAGTGATTGTTTTTTTTTTCACAATATAAATTGAAACATTCTGTTTTTGTATTTTTGTATAAAAATATTTTTGTATGATACTCAAATCATAAACTAGTAATAAATGAAGTTGCTGTGGGATTTCAATATAAATGCTATAGTGGTCATAGCAGAAAGAAGTATGACAAGTCTTTTCTTGTCACAAAGAAGATCTACTAGTACTACTAAAAATCGGTCGTCTGTAAAGTCAGTTTACTGACGATAGTTGAACGTGGCAACGTCATAAGAAAATACTTAATGTTTGCATTTTTCAAAAGAAAATGTTCGTTTTTCTATAATACTGTTTAATAATCTTCATAAACCAGAGTATACTTTATTTCTTGTAAAAAAAGTTGACAACCCTAGAGCGAGGGAACGACGCATGACGTCATCTTTTTTCGATTTGCAGCTCCATCGAATTATAAGACGTTGTTACGTCAATAAGATACGTACCATCTCTAAAACCTTAGTCGCATTAATTGAAAAATTAGCTACGAAATGGGTATCCGACAGATCTTTATTTATTTTAATGTTCATATATTTAGTTAGATTTTTTGTTTCATGGATCTAAATTTATAAAACCTATTATTAACAAGCGGGTACCATAGGCAACGGTGACACACCAAAGCCAGTTGTAGTAGAAAATATTCAAGAACCGGCACAATTTGACCCAAACGACGTCGCAAACAAAATCCAGTAGCTAAATAAATAAATTGAAGCGCATAGCCATTGTACTTTGCAATTCGAGGAACGCCGACCGCAAAGTGCACTTTCGATAGTAATGTCAAACCTAATGATCTATGCAAATTGACAAAATTGATCTGATAGTTACGTCAACCACATTCGCGGAACGGAATTGCCAAGCAGCCCGCATTCACTTGCGAACATTCGAAATGGCGATTCTAGCGGTACGTAATTTAAATTGAGTTAATTTATATTCTAAAACAGAATCGTCGGTGAAACATATTGAAACTTGTATGCGGGTAGTTAGTCTATGTCAGCATGGGTCCGGTAAACCATTATCGGCGTAATATAGAGAGGAGCGACATAGTTACCGGCGCTCTAGGTCGAAGATTGCAGTCCCTGGCCAGACATCAAATCCCGAAACGAGCATATTAGATTAGGGATGTCGGGCGGCACAGGCTATTTAGTTTATACCTACTTGAATTCGCGCAGTAATGGAGGTAGCCATTTATTTATATGAGCCACTATTGAATATATTTGCTAAGGCTAATCGTAAATTAAATATGGCTACACTTGTTGTGTGGGTTGTTACATCGAATTCAGAACCGAATATTGAACGCTTACAATTGATGAACATTATTGAACAATAACTATTTATAAATCATCATCATCATTATAAACCCACATTCGGCTCACTGCTGAGTTCTGAATGAGAGGGGATTGGCCAATCCAATCCACCTCGAATAAAAAACCACCACGAAAAAGATAATTAAGAAACTCTCTGGTATACAGGTTCCCTCACGATGTTTTTATATAAATACAGATTACATATTTATTAGTAGTTCATCAGTAGTTATCCCAACTTATTTAGAAGGTTTCACTTTCAGGTTATATAACCACGCAATTACTTAGGTGTTATGGCGTGGCATATGAGGTACGTCACGTACATATATGTTGACGCTGTAAGTCGTCGAGTCTGTGATAGCCAGACCTTTGTCAATTTAATGAAGCTGAAAGTTCATCAGCATGCTTCTATCATTGGCACTTTATGTAGGCAAATATGATATTTGGGCCAAGGAAGTTTAGGTATCAAACAGTAGTTGTCATTAATGTTGCAACTTGGTTTTTTTTATTCTTTGACAATTTAGCCCTAGACTGCGATCACACTTGATGATGATGATGATGTATTCTAAGATGGAAGCGGGGTTACTAGCAAGAGGAACAAGACAATTCTACCTGTACTTCCGAGCACCTTACGTAGACAAATATGTAGTTTGGGCCAAGGTAGATAGGTACAAACAGTAGTTGTCATTAATGTTACAACTTGTTTTTTTTATCTTTGACAAGTTGGTTACTGCGATCACAACCGATATTAAGTGATGATACATTCTAAAATGGAAGTGGGGTTACTTGCAAGACGAACAATTTTATTCGACCCGTACCTCCGACGGTTTCTACGCGACATCGTACCGGAACGCTAATCCGCTTGGCGATACATCTTTGCTGGTATAGGGTTGTAACTAGCATGGCCTAACTGCCTACCACCAGACCAGATAGCGAATATAGATTATACAAAGTTCCTTGCTGGGAATCGAACCAACGATCTCTGTATTGAAAACCATAGTAGTTACAACTACGCCAGAGATGTCATCAAAATACCATTAAAGGTTCTTAGTAAATTAAACATTCATTTTCTTATTTTTCCTTAATATCAACAAATGAATAAAGCAATACGTCATCCAATACCTTTTAATATTCCCCATCTAAACAACCCCCGAGGTTTAGGGAGGCAAATCATCGAAGTCTATAAATCTGTACGCTATTGACATTAGCGGACAGTTGCCCACGGTAACAAAACGCTTTCATACATTCTATATGGAACGTACGGTTTTATTGCCTGTCGTATAACCTCCTATAACGAGATCTTAAATCTTTTAAAAGGTCGCTTTGACCTTGGGCTATAGGAAACGTATATCTTACAAAGAAAATTCAGAGAAATTCAACAGGAAATATGTTCGTAAGGTTTAATGAAGAAGCACATAGGAATGATTTATTTTCTTCCATTGCCAGTGATTCATTGATTGAAGCAGTGAGTGATTGAAGTAAATGATACTATGAATTATGTTAGTGTTTAACCGACTTCTAAAAATTAGGAGGTTCTATGTTCGGATGTATGTACCTTCGTTTTTTCATTTATTGTTTCTGGACAGTATATTCTTCATATATACTTCAACAAAAGTATTTTCTAATAGAAGAATAAAAACTTTATTGCACTCAAAATCTTTATTACAATCAGAAAACTATAACTAAAATATATGTGAGCATGCAAAGGCGGCTTTATTGCTGATAATAATCTCTTACAAGCGAACCTTGAAGATAGAAACAAAAAGTAGTTCGGAATAAAAAAAAATTGTACATTTGTAATTTATAAACAATAAGATAGAAAGAAAGAAAGAAAGACTTCACACACGCAGAGAATTGAGAAAATTCTCCGGTATGCAGGTTTCCTCACGATGTTTTCCTTCACCGTTTGAGACACGTGATATTTAATTTCTTTAAATGCACACAACTGAAAAGTTGGAGGTGCATGCCCCGGACCGGATTCGAACTATCACGACTATCACGGCTCTCTGATGTTATATTACTATTGAGTAATATTAATTATAGACTACAAAAATTACATGTGAAATGACCCAACGTGAATAACGCTTAGAAAGCTGTTACTATATCAGAAAATAACTCTGAGCACTATGCCGTCATTTCTGAGCGGTACAGATAAGTACGCGTAGTAGTTGTAGTCTATTATGTCATTCGATAATTTCATAAGAGGCACCGTCTCGAAATAGCGCCTGGAATGCCGCCATTACCCAGCGAAGCTATGAAGCGGAAGGCGATATGACATTTGTATCATTTGCAACGGCGAAACCCTGTTCCTTGGGCTTCGTTCCCGCATTTTCTTCGCTGCAACGCATTTCGCGAATACACGGAACGTCCGCATTGTCCGAAGGCATGTGACATTTCCTTCATAATAATAGCCGTAGACAGTGACATGGGTTGTGAACATGAACGGCCACTCCTCCCCCGCTCCCCCTGGCTAGCCCGGGCTTCCCCGAGCTTGATTATGATAAACGACTTATGAAATTAAAACGGTCGAGTACAACAAGT
This sequence comes from Bicyclus anynana, assembly GCF_947172395.1. NCBI lineage: Eukaryota > Metazoa > Arthropoda > Insecta > Lepidoptera > Nymphalidae > Bicyclus > Bicyclus anynana. The sequence continues at coordinate 6,149,254 of NC_069087.1, read as the reverse complement.
TGCCATTCAAATGAATAAGCCCTTTGTTGAAATTCATTCCCTTGACAAATCGGTCCTCTGCACTCTGTGTATACATTGTCCGTTAAATTAAATGGGCCGTCCATAGAAATCGGTTCGTGGAAGGCTATTTCCAGACAAAACGATAACGCGTCAGTCGTGCTCGCGTGTCCTTTCAGTCCGATTCGAAAGAGGCCGTTGAATTTACAATACCTGTAAAATCGATCCATGTCACTACGTCACCTAAATTTAACCAGCAGTTCCAATCTTTTTTAATTGGGGGCCTGTAAGACATTCAGTGTCTATGAATATATATCAGCTCTATTATATCTCACTATGGAATCTAAAATGGTAGCTCTAAGGGCGACGGAAACAAGCAACGTATTCGCTTAACGTAAGCGACAATACAAGACACGTACAACGTTCAGAGTGCTGCGTACTACGCAACGATTGTAACTTTGGAGTTTGTACCACCATACAGATAGCAGACCGTATGGCCGTACTGCTTGTGTGGTTCTATGAAGTTATATGCATTACAGAGATCTCAGAATGTAAAATACAGAACACAGAACGTGAAACTCTCACACCTTCGTGGGCACTGACAAAGTATTTGGTTAGGCCCTCATTCGCGCGAGAATTTTTTTAACGGACGTAAAAAAGCGTTCAAATACAACAAATGTATTCCCAAGTATATGTTCACACGACAGCGTTTTTAAAACACGACGCTTTTATATCGAACAGTGTTGCATTTTCAACTTTGGGCGTTGGATAAATAGTCCATGAATTAAATTAAGAACGTAAATAAAAGCTGGGTTTTAACGTATCGCTTTTATAACTCTCGTGCGAATAAGGACTAAACCTCAAAAAATGTCGTAGTTGACATAATATTCTGTGCACCTACGGTCTCTTTTCTTGACTTGAATTAGTCGAAATATATAATAGTCTTCCGTATAGCGGGAATCCATCATGGACCCGTCAGATTTGAGTCTAGCCCCTATCTTTGGATCTATTGGGATTTTATGCATAGTTGAATAATTTAGAAAGATAAAAGATACTTTATCTAAAAATCTTTTCAGCAAAAAAAAACGCATCGATTTTTAATGAAAATTCTCTGAAGCACATTTTAAAATAAACGAAAGCCTTTCCATTGTACAACGAAAATCTAGCAAATCTATTCCAACAAAGGTGGGCTAGGTAAAAGAGGACGCAATAAATTTGGAACTTCTCGTTTTTGCCCCGGCGTCGCGTTAGCTGTAAAATAATACAGTAATTTCTCTGGCAACATTCCTCGAGGCCAGGAAGGAGTGCAGGTAGATAGGTATCCGTCGCGAGCCATCTCTGACACCGTTCCAATAACTTTGACGGCCGCGCTATCTCGACCCGCGCCTCTCGCCCCCTTCGCTCGCCATCACAAATTTTCGGCCGAAGCGAACTGTAGTTTGTTTTCTTTGTGTCATTTCCTTATCGCACTGCCAAAATACGCTTCATGACGAAACACTACAGGTAAAAACTATACCGCGCTCGAGAGGTCTTGACTCTTGCCAACGTTTCACATAATTCTTTAGACAATGGTCCGGCGTAAATAGAACGGAAACAAAACACCATAATTATATACACAAAATGAATTGTTAACGTAGAAATGAAATTGTCCCCTTTGCAATTTTCGCGAACAAAAACCGCGCCACGATTCTTTTAACGCTGAAATACACGCACATTAAAGCCCTGGAATACAGTACAAAAGCAATTATTTATAAAAATCTCTTTGAAAATACCGCACAACTGCTTGTCGCAGGTAACCGCAATATTACCAGAAATATTTAATGTTGTTACGTACCCATTGCACTTTTCCCACGCGCTTTACATATGCCATTTTATAGTAGCTTAAAAACATTTCTGACCTTAAATTAAATTAAATTCGTTGCGTGTTTTTATTGCAACGCGTCCACGTGAATTAAGGCCATTAAAATATTTTGCCGACTGCCTTGATATATGACTGTTTATATTTAAGTTTTAGCGTTCAGCCGTTACTATTGCACCATAAACAATTCTGTGCATGCCCTGTGTTTGCCACGCTTTACTTACTACGAATTATGAAACTTACAGCACCATAAAAACGCTGCTACTATACTATTTAATGCTATCTTTTATACACTTTTTAGAATGTCTCCGTTAAAAAAACTTTTTACCTACCTTTTTAATAGTTTATTTCCTGTATTACACGAAGATATTTTCTCTGTCTACCCCTAAAAAACATGAATAACAGTTGAACAGTTAAGGCCCAAACTTTGGATAATATTATCAGCATAGTACCGACCAACTCGTGCGTCATCTAAAATATGGTTGAACTAATTTAGGAACCTTCACACGTAAGTGGACAACGGTTTACCAATGCTTTATAACTATGTAATAGAAAAAAAGGTTTATAAAATGACAAGCAAATACAAATAATCCTCAGGTATTTTATATAGAAGTTTATATATTTTAGAATAGCCTATTAGCTATATGTATTTATTTAATATATAGCCATTTTCTAGGTTAGCGCTCTAACTCAGACTTTATCACAGCTTCCCGTCAGATATGTTTCCAGTCAAACACAAGCTTATCGTATCTATACTTATAATAAATCTGTAGAGAGGTCAACGCTGTACATGAAATATATTTCCAAAATAACTATAATCTGGGGTAACTATCAGGATAACTATCAGGGGTCTGTCTGTCCGTCTGTCAGTCTGTCTGTCGGTCTGTATGTTCGTTATAAAAACAAAAACTACTCTACGGATTTTAACGAAACTTGATACAATTATTTTTCATACTCCTAGGCAGGTTATAGTATACTTTTCATCACGCTACGATCAATAGGAGCAGAGCAGTGAAAGGAAATGTACGGAAAACGGGAGAAGTTACTCCATTTTTACAGCGACACTACTGTAAGGGCTGGCTTAAAGAGGTCTAAGAGCGGACAAAGTCGGGTGCGTCCGCTAGTGTTACATAAAAAAATTGTACCCTTTTATTTACAAGACACCAAATAGCGCATATTTCTCGTCATAACGTGGTAACAGAACGGTGTGTGTATTGGTGTAATCTCAGCCAGAATCGTAATTTCTCAGCTCAAGTGTCAAGATGTTGACACCATTTGTCGCCGCGTGCATATGCTCCACAACTCTACGACATAGCCGTGCAACGAAACAACATCTATTAGATTCTTATCTCCCCCCTTTCCCCTCCACCCTAACCACTGGCCCCACTAACATCCAAAATACAAACCGGTAAAATGTTTTCTTTGTAAAGCAAAACTCTATTTCGCAAACTAAATCGTATGTCGTGTTTCAAAATAATTGTTACGTTCAAAACTTATTGGATGTGCAAATTTAAAAATGTCCATCCAAATTTTTTTTTAATTAATTAATTACGTTCAGTTGTGTGCATAATAAGAAATCCCACGGGAACCATGGATTTTTTCGAGATGAAAGTAGCCTATATGTTAATCCATGAGTGAACTCTATTTCCATTCCAAATTTCAGCCAAATCGCTTCAGTAGCCGAAGCGTAAAGGAGGGACAAACATACACGCACACTTACACACAAACTTTCGCCTCTAAAATATTAGTGCGAAGCCGGGGCGGGTCGCTAATTATACATATAAACCTTCCTCTTCAATCACTCTGTCTATTAAAAAAACCGCAAAATCCGTTGCGTGGTCTTAAAAATTTAAGCATTCATAGGGATATAGGGATATAGGGACATAGATAACAACTTTGTTTTATACTATGTAGTGATAAGGTAGAAAAATGTTAACAATGAGTATTTTTACTGGACAAATTTACGAATATCTGCGTCAAGAAAACTGGGCATTTTTATATTACGCGCAATGCATATTTTACCCGTACCTGCACACACACATACATAGCAAACTTCACTGCCTTTTATATGTGCCATATTTGCAGCGGCGTCCTAATGACGTCAGGGGGTCACTTACGCCTCGCGTAACAGATAAGCCCCTAATACTTTTCGGTTATTTATGGCCATAGTTATAACCCTAACCTTCCGGATTATTCATGTTAAACAAAGATAATGCCGGTAAATAAACTGACAATGGTTTAAATGGCAAACAAGTGAATGAAAATTTGTTCCTCACACTTTTACCTAGCTGTAGCACTTAGTTTTTTTTAATAACTTATTTACGTAACTTAATACAGTTTTTAGGCTGCATATTTTAGTTTGCCGGCAAAGAAGTACTTCTTTGTAAACGATATAGCGTTCCGGTACGATGTCTTGTAGAAACAAAAAGGGGTGTGGATTTCATCCTACTCCTAACAACTCCATCTCAGATTGTATCATCACTTACCATTAAGTGAGATTAAAGTCAAGGACTAACTTTTAAAGAGTAAAAACCATACATTTTTAATGTTTACACGAGTTAGATTGAAAAGCAAAATATCTGACTCTTTTATTTCCACCTTGTTTTGTAATGAAAATAACAAAAGCATTTAATCATGCTTAAATTACAGAACGCTTTTATGTATGTTTTTTAACACGGAATAAGGTTGTGTATTGAACTCCATGATGAAAAATCCAATAAAAAATTATTGTATTTGTAATGAAAAATTACTGTTGAAAGAGTGTCTGTGCATCTTTGCAATGAGCATCACATTTTATTACGTTTTCATTACTCCATCTGACGTCATAAATAAAATAATAGATACGAGTACCGTCTCATGAAACAGAATGCGAGCGGTGAAAAATGGAATTGAAGAAAAATTCCTTAGTATATAAATGTGTTAAAATGTTTAGCTCGTGGACGAGAATAAACTGTTAGAATTGCTCCGGACTGCGAGTTTTATAGAAGTCATCTCGAAAAATGTTTCCAAAATCATAGCGCACAATAAAACTTTTATTGGCTCGCTATTGTCTCTGGGGAGGGCATAGGTGTGTAAGGGGGCCGGGAGGAGGGGGACGCCTCTCTAAAGTTTCCCCTCCAGCTGCCCACTAGGAAGTTTTGTAATTTTCGCACTACACTTTGCACTATGCCTTGCATGATTGACCACCACGTCATGTTCACTACGATAAACGAGTAGGTATATAAAAGTTCCAATCAGAAGTCATATTATATGAGAGATTAATTATAACATGGTTTGTCAAAAATATTAGCTACAGCTGTTAAGTGGTAAATGATAGTTTATACTGTACTACTGTCATACTGTGTTGTAGTTTGGATTACAATATGTTTGTAACAGATTGGGTTGTCTTAATAATAAGACGAACCAATCTGTGTACCTACTGTCTGGGGTTACTAGTAAAGATTAAACGCTCCAGATAGTCATGAATTGGTTTAAATTGGAATTACCTAATGTTAAGCGAACAGTTTCGCTTAAATTTTGGAATTGAAAACGACTTTCTTTTGAGAAATTCTTTCTATTATAATATAAGAAGCCGATATCTTCGTATTTTTCATAATAGGTCAGACACAGATTAACCGGTAGACACGTCAAATTTATAACACCCCCTCTTTTAAGTCAGGGTTAAAAAGCAGGTGTCACTGTATTGAATTCACCCGAGATACGAATTAATTTTTTTTTTTATACTAGATCTCCAGTTCCGAAATATCATAGAGTAACCATATTAGTGGTTGGGTACAATATATTAAGAACAGGTAGTTCAATCAAAGTCTGTCTGCATTGTAGGCATATGTTTTACAACTTCTGTATGTAAACAGCAGGCATACTGTTTGCGAACGCAAGACAGGTAAACACACAAGTTCAGAATGCGTATATTTATTACTACAAAAGAAAAATAATGCCGATATTCGTATTATTTCTCGCTCCAAGCGAGCGTGGCTCAAAGAAATCTAAATTTATCGAATGCGAATAAAAGTGAGAACCGTGAAAGTACCACCATGCAATTAAACGGCACTTTACCACGGTACCATGAAATAAAGAACTCTCAAAGAGTTTATTTTTTTGGTCGTTTTTATTTCTTGCGGTATCGGCTGCAGTGAGAATAATGTGGGTACGCGCGACGGTATGTATATCTACCTAGTACCGGTGTTTACCGGTAACACCTTGTTTGGAAAGTATTTGTCCGTTCTGTCCAATACTTAAGCTTTGATAATTACATACAAAAATTAATTTATACGTCAATTAATTTTTAACTGGCACTTCAACGTATTTACACACTGTACTTGTTACTGTACAGTAGTTATCCTATTTCGAGGTCCTGGGTTCCAATCCAGATCGGGCTGGTAAAAATTTGCTTTTCTTTCGCCGTCTTTACTATTGACTACCGTGATTAAGAAGTTGGTGGAGTTACACTATCTCTCTGAAAAGTTGGTAGGCAGGGCCTACCTGAAAATTATATCTGGCTTTCTTTTATAGGCTATATACACACACAATATTTATTTAAAAAATACAATATATTTATGTAAAATAAAACATACGAGTATATGTGAGGTCATTGATTTAATTGGTTAATTTAGGTTATATTCTAAACTAGCTTAATATTTACTGTTTGGCTTTAGCCATGGCTATTTACCACATGGCTATAGCGTTCCAGTACGAATGTCCATGCTAACATCAGTCAGGCGTAAAGAAGTCATCTATGTTTTCTTTCCTGTTTACCACTGTACCATCTTGGACTACTTGCTCGCTTAAAATTAGGTTATACCGTACCGAAAACCCTCTAAGCCGAGGTTCGAGTCGCAGAGGAGATGCCCTTAGAGAGTCCTTCCTCCCATCTACTCTGCTTCTGCCTTCGGGTCCCATCAGGCGATGCTTCTGTGCTCGCCCCGGTGACGCCGCTGATGTCCCATAAGGAGCCAACGGCACTTACACAATCAGAAAAAAAAAGTATCGAAAAAAAAACAAAATCCACTAAATTCAAATTCGACGACCCCATGCTAAATTTATTATTTAAGGATAGAAATTAAACTTTCATTGACATTCGACATAAACCATGCCCAAAACGATTTCTGCCTACAAAACGCTAAAGCATCCACCGAAATTGCATTTCATTACTGCACAGAGAAAATTCGGTTCCAACTACGAACGTATCTAGTATCTACTATGGAAACAACAGAGGGTGTAAAGTTTACATCAGCGTCATTCATTTGGGCAGAACAAAACAATGTGCATACACAAAACGCATAATCTCCCTCTAGACTCGTCATTAAACAACGCGCCGTATTTCAAAATGACGCGATCGCAAAGCGAAGAGTAGACGCATTAGAAACGATACGGCTGTCACCTACTCGAAATGAAAGGTGGAAAACTTCGAAATGGACTTGTTTGTTGCCGTGACAAAACGCGCCATTTTGCGAACCTCAGAAAAAGTGGAATGGAAAATCATTTCCCTTCTTACTATTGTTGCATGGTGTAACAAAGCAAAGGCACTCTGCCGTTATTCCTTTTAGCCGGACTTTGTACTTAAACATCTACCTCTGTGTCTTCTTTTGTACACCTTGCGGATTTCTTATTATTTGTCTTTTGTACGTGAAAGTAGACAAATCACTTTGCCCTATTGACTACGTCTAAAATCTAGAAAATTAGCTTTGTTCTTATACGTTTTTAAAGTAAAAAACGATGAAACATTTAACGGGAACTCTCGTTGTTAAAATGACTAAAAAAAATAAAAATAACAAATGGATTTATTTTATTTATTTATTAATACTTTATTGCACAAAACAAAAACAATAACAAAGAAAACAAAAGAAAACATAGAAAACAAGTATTTGCAAAGGCGGTCTTATTGCTTATAGCAATATCTACCAGGCAACCTTTGGATAAAGGAATTTATGTAATTAGATGTGGGTTCGATTCCCACAACTGGAAAATATTCGTGTGATGAACATGAGTTTTTTCCAGTGTCTGTGTGTATTTATACATTATATAAGTATTTATATGTAGTATATAAATGTATATAAATATTATAATATCAACTATCTTAGTACCCATAACACAAGCTACTCTGTATGCTTACTTTGGGGCTAGATAGTGATGTGTAAAAGTAATAAAAAGTAAAGTATAGAAAATAAAATGTAAAATTTACAAATACTTTAGTTAGTAAAGGTATACTTTAGCAATACTAGACTTTAGTCAAAATGATAATTATCCTGATTTTGGAAGTTAATGAATATAAATATCTTTGGATAATACAAACACGATATCAATTCAAGTTAACTATAACATTAAATGCTTATCCTACTTTAACAGCCCGTTGCAGAGCTAGGCATCTATACAAGAGAGACTTTTAAATTTAGAAACATCACAATGAACCATATCGAACTAGAGAGCTAAAGGGTTGTTAGGTTTGTCTCTGTAACGATTACTATTATATGTTAAGGACTTGAACCTGGGAATTCATGATCCGAACCCAAACAGGTTAACCACTGGAACTAGACAGTTCAGTATGGCAGCTACCAAGTTCCAACTTAGTAGCAAATACGAGTACACACCTGTGGTTAGCTACACGACGCCACACTACTAGTTTCAGGTGACGGTTAAAGTCCCGACTTGCCTTAAAAGTTATTCTAATCTGACACAGTTTAGTTAAATAAAAACTAACGTTGTAATCTGAAACTCAAATGTAAAGCAAAGAGTCACGGGGCACGTCGATTCTCTTTCTACAGATGCTAACGTTTCGAAAACTAAAAAAATGTATGGGAATGACAGATCCGATCGATAACTGATGACGTGACCTGTCGACAATGAAAGCCATTCTCATATTTATTTTTAATTTTCGAAGTCTGTTAACGTTCTTTTGTCGCTTTATTATCCTAGCCCGTAACAAACTCGACTGCCAGCATCATGCAAAAAAATCTTTCTAAGAAATTCGTTCTTTTGTTTACAAATTGGGATTGCATGTGCACACTGTTGTTGACCATGACTAATAACTAGAAGTCATTGACTTAATACGTTATCATATTCTGAGTTGCTTACAAATTTTCAAATAACATGGTTAGTAAAAGAAAATCACAGTGTTTAAACGAAAAATTTTTCTTCTTTCCATATAACAACCACTCTCTATAACTCTGTATAATGTACAGTCTCTTTAGTGTCATTATAAAGAGTTTACACGGTACTTAGCTTTAGTAGACTGGTTTGAACAGTTTGATCTGCCCTGTTAGTTGTCGGACAGTTGGACAAGTCCTGGCGGATAACGGGCTACCAGCGGTCAGAGATGCGACAAATTCACGAGACAACGCAGAAGTTAGCGGGATTGGATACAGCTTTAAAATTAACTTTGTTAACCAATAAAGCTCAAAATGTTTAATGGAAAAGGACAGTGTAAGCATTGGTTTTAGAAACACTGCAAAAGATACCGGGTTGACCACATACAGGATGCTTCCTTCTATATTTAAACTGAAAATTTCTGAAACATTATTTTAACTTAAAAGCTAGGTGGTAGATTTACAGTTCATTGAGAGAATTTACTTCTCAAAAGTTATAAAGCAATGGAAGCCTACATGAAATAGCCTGTATAGGACTTGAAATAAATTAAATGTGTTATTTAGAATTACAGTATCCCATTTATATCAATGTCTAAGCGTTGCTTTTCTTGTGGCAGATACTTTTGATCAATTTTAATACCATAATTATTCATAAAAAACTTAAAGGTTAAACTTCACCCATTTAGAATCACGGTGTCCCATTTATGTCACCATCTAAGCATTGCTTTTCTTTTAACATAATCTATCAGTATATGCCAAAAGAAAAGCTTGTAATTTCACCACAATTAAAAAAATAATAATCTAATAAAATATAAAATTTCACGCATTTAGAATTATAGTGTCCCATTTATGTCATTGTCTAAGCATCGCTTTTCTTAGAGAGTCGTTACTCGAAGTGGGCATAAATATCGTATAATTACACGGACCCTAATCCGCGGCTGAAACATCGCTTGCATCCGATACAAGTGGCCTGTAGTGGTGCTCGAGCAGGCATTGTTGGCAGTTGAACAAAGCGAAGGGCCCTCCGCGGCCGACGTGACCTCGCCGCGCTCTACCTCTCTCGCATGATACTCTTTGTGATAGCACGTTCTCGGCCGGCCTTACGCTGATTGGGCCCTGGCATTACCCAAATTACCTCATTATCCCTACGTCCAATGTACAAAAAAAATATCTAATATACCTATACTAATATTATAAAGCTGAAGAGTTTGTTTGTTTGATTGAACGCGCTAATTTCAGGAACTGCTGGTCCAGTTTGAAAAATTCTTTCAGTGTTCGATAGTCCATTTATCGAGGAAGGCTATAAACTTTATTTTATCCCCGTACTTCTTCGGAAACAGGAACCACGGGGGTAAAACCGCGCGATGTCAGTTAGTAAGAAAATAATAGTCTTATATAAATACTCCAAAAAGAAAATAATTTCTTAACAAAATTAACGTAGATATCTACAATGTTACAAGTCTGTAATATAAACTGAAGAAGAACCCCCCATGAAGAAACAATCCCAGTTTCAGCATCGGTTTATAGCAGAGAACATTTTTCATACTAAAAGTAAACAATTAGCTACTCGTGCGAACATACAAACGTTAGCTTTAGTGTTTTCTGTTATGTGGTACCTATAATTTAAAAAGTTTCATATAAATATCTACACTATATACTGTAAAATGAACTTACATTTAAATAATATCGCTAAAACTTATATGCAAAATTCCCAAGTTCAGAGGAAGTAATTCAAAATTAGCCTCCCAGATTTGACCCACATACAAACTCACAGGATTAAATAAGAAGTTTTAAAAAGATCCCTAATACATAAATAATCTTGCGAATATTTTCAGAACAGGAAACGTGTTACTCTTTCATGTAAATACAGAATTGATTTAGATTTAGATGAAGATTTTTTATAAATTACTAGCGGACCCGGTGAAGCTTCGCTTTGGACTTATGTGTACTTCTACAATCTTAAAATTCAGAGATACCAGTAATTCAGAACCTTAATATCCAAATATTTTATATTACTTTCACGAGATTTAAGAGACACTTTGATATTAATTAAGAGTACATACCCATAATATATTGAATGGTTAAGACACACCATTAATTAGTTAAGCTTTTTTATAAGATACTTTTTTTATTTTTTATTCTTTACAAGTTATCCCTTGGCTACAATCTCACCTGATGGTAAGTGATGATGCAGTCTAAGATGGAAGCGGGCTAACTCGTTAGGAGGAGGATGAAAATCCACACCCCTTTCGGTTTCTACACGTCATCGTACCGGAACGCTAAATCGCTTGGCGGTACGTCTTTGCCAGTAGGGTGGTAACTAGCCACGGCCGAAGCCATCCACCAGCCAGACCTAGACAAATTAAGAAAATCTCAATCTGCCCAGCCGGGGATCGAACCCAGGACCGTCTTGTAAATCCACCGCGCATACTACTGCGCCACGGAGGCCGTCAACTCGTACATTTATAAAATTGAAATATAATTATAATAGGATATAATTATAACAGGATAATTATAGATCCTGTAATCCTTTCCAGGAATTGAAAACTGTTAATTAATGAAAAACTTGTATTAGAAGTGAGTTTGAAAATAATCCAAAGGGGATTGATTTATGAGTTCTGTGGAGAAGCAACAAACACATGGACACACACATATTTTACTTTACAATATTCATGCGATTAGTGTAATGTATTTTATGTTTGTTTTCGATGAAAATTTTAAAGAAATTTAAAAATAATGAACACAAAACTAGCATGCTTTTCTTAAACATAAACGCACACCACATTCGTGTGTTCCATTTAGGTATATGTTTTTAAAATAGCGTGAATAAACAGACACGACGACAACACATAGTTTGCGCGCCGCGGCCACTCCACTCTCTAGCACCTTCAAGTTACCTCGAGCGAAATTCTTGCTTCTTTTACAAAAATAGAAAAGAAAATGGTGACACATTTTCCTTTCTTGGTGGAACGCTATAGATTTTTAAGGTTCTCTAAATTAAGCTTTGGTTTTAGCGAGTAATGAGCAGATTTTTTTTTGGTGAACTACAAGTACGAACGAAGTGTAATTATTGCGTTTGTAATTACAAAGTTGAGTTACCACGTTTTCTATTTTCCCCTGATATAAGGGCGATTCGTTATAAAAACTGTAAGCATTGCAGTGGTTAAAAACCTTTCCTATTAGACATGAATTCGTAAATTAATTCTTATCACAAATCTCTTGTTGATATTGTTGTATACAAAATGTTTACGAGTAAATGAAATGTAAATGATAAAAGTTTACTAAAACTAAAACTGGGAGTACACTAAAGTGTTTTTCAGATAGATTGGGTAAGGTGACAATTGCCTTATGGCATTCATTATACGTACTATTATCGCGTATCGCGGCAAACTTTCAAGAGTGAAACGAACTGTCACCGTACCCATGCTATCTGAAAAGCACTATAATATTTTATTTTATTTAGTAGGATTGACGTTGACACTGACTGCTGACATTTAAATAGTTTTGGTATAACAGTAAGCGTAATTTTTTTTTTTCTTCACAAGTTAGTCCTTGACTACAATCACACCTGATGGTAAGTGATGATGGAATCTAAGATGGGAGCGGGCTAACTTTTTTAGGATTAGGACGAAAATTGACACCCCTTTCGGTTTCTACGCGACTTCGTGCCGGAACGCTAATTCGCTTGGCGGTACGTCTTTGCCGGTAGGGTGGTAACTAGCCACGGCCAAAGCCTCCCACCAGCCAAAAAATACTGATATTGATGCAAATACGTAATTTTAATCAAACTTGATGACTCTTAAACATTGAGATAACAAAAACAGTTTCTTAAAAAGCCTGAATTTCATATTTTCACATGCGATTTTCAAATCTCATCGAATTGATATCTCTTCCCGAAATCTTTATATTCTTTTCAATATAAAATTGTTAAAATTTTACCTACCTAAGACTTGTTTTTAAACGCTTTTCGTTCGAAAGAAGTTGTTTCATCCAATGTCGCTTGTTTCGCAAAACTCCAGCTCGAAAGGAAGAAGCTCGAGTGTAGCCATTGAAATTCGTGTCTGTGACAAAGTTCGTAATAAGTTAATTTTAAAAACAGTTACGTCTTTTTTGCGGGCTCCAAGCTGCTTTCTTTAGAAATTATTTTTTGTTTGAACTATTTCAACTGCCGTGGAACATCACACTTTCAGACTAACATTAAAAACGAAGTTTGGTTGTAGATGATTGTGGTAATTTTATCATAGGCACGCTGTAAAAAGATGCTTAAAACTTAAAACCATCAACCTGCTCTAATGAGAGTTGGTGGGCTTAAATTGATCTTATTATTTTACCGATTACTTATTCATTTACTATAATCCAAAAATGATATACTATGGATACGTTTCTAGCGTACCGAAACTGAGGCGGACAAAAAGTGGCTAATTGTCTTAAATTCATTTTAGTCGCTTTGTAAACAACAAAAGTTATCTAAACAAATAATAGCTAAATATTGTTTATATTAAGTTTTATTTTACTAAACCCATTTTGTTTAAGCTTTGCTAACACGTATTTCATGTACATATTAACACTTAAGTATTAAGAACTGTTTACTAACACACTAAGGATTTTTTTAATATTCTAAAATAAATGATTTATTAAAATATTGACCGTAACTGGAAGCTTTTATATTGAGAGTAGCATTTCCGTTTCCGTCGATTTCATACCAGTTTTCGTACTTTTATTGACGTCACATCTGGCTATGTGGCGCCACCTGGCGGTGTCGGGCTCGGGAAGTTTCGTAAATCGCTGAGCGCGACTTTAGCTCATTGGCGTTTTGTTTGCCGTCGAAGCAACATCTTGCAATCAGTTGGTACCCGACATTGCAAGATAAAGTGTAATAAATGAAGTGAATTCGCTGTGAGTACTTTATATTTTATTACGTTGTAATTATTACGTTGTTACATACAACGTTAACGTTATGTAAAATGTAAATGTAAAATTTCAAATTTCATTTGAAAATAGTACGTGATCATTATTTTAACGGTTTTTCCGTTCGGATCACTACTTCATATGTTTGAAAGTCTTGCTTTTTTGCAAATGTTTTCGTACTTGCATGTATATAATAATATTTTCTTTGTAGTGATTTTTCAACAGTTAAAAAAGTATTAAAAGTGGCGGGGCCCAGCGGGCTTCCTAAAAATGTGAACTCGAAAACCAAAGTGAACGTTCTAGCAATAGACTGTTGTCTAACATAATATAATATATACTGCAAAACGAACGCGTGGCCAGTAGCTTTCGTTTCAAAGGAGTACATAAATTACGAATGCTCGAAGACAAGTTAGACAAAGAGTTTTTGGAAGTTACTCAAACATATTGTTACTTCAATTCAAACCGGCATTGAAAAAAGGTTCACAAATCCCGCCAGAATTTAGCACAGGAATTTTGATTCGCCACCCCACGCAGGGGCAAGGCGTAGACACTGTTAACGTGCCTGGACACATTTGCAGTCAAATATCGGTCTAATAGTTTACCGCCCCTCGCGGGGGCAAGGTATACATAGTTTTTAACCGACTTCAAAAAGGTTTCTCAATTCGACCGTATATATTTTTAACGTTCCTGGACGTATTTGCAAAAACAAATTACTGAGTAAGATATAGAAAGTTTAAATATTCCTGGACGTATTTGCACAGTCAAATACCGGTCTAATAGATTACCGCCCCTCATGGGGACGAGGTTATAGAAAGTGTTAACATTCCTAGACGAATTTCCAGTCAAATACTGAGGATCGCCGCCACTCGCAAGGGCAAGGCACGAATAGTGTTGAAATTTCATCACGTAGAACACACAACATGGAATATACGTACAATGCGCAATCGCTCATGCACAGCCATGCTTGCATGATAATTACAACCCACCCTCGCGGGGTGTTTATTTCTTTATATAAAATATTCAAATACCGGTGTCCTTGATCGCCACTGTCGCGGGCGTATGCATGAAGAGTAATGTTCTATCGCGTGGAACATACAACACGGATTATATCTGTAATGCGCACACGTTCATGCACAGCCTTGCTTGCATGATCAATACAATCCACCCTCGCGGGGTGTTTATGAAAGATGTATGGATACGAATATCTTATCTATCTATATAAATTATTCAAATACCCGTGTCGATGTCGTGTGTGTGATCGCCACCCCTCGCGAGGGGAATGCATGAAAAATTTTAAAATTCCATCGCCTGGAACGCACGACAGGAAATATACATACAATGCGCATACGCTTGCACAGCCTTGCTTGTATGATCATTATAATCCACCCTCGCGGGGTGTTTATCAGCAATGTACAAGAGTCTAATGTCCTAAAGCCCTTGCAGGCTGACTCGCTATCTTTTACGTTTGCTAGTTGACATATTCAAAATTGAGTTTCTATGTAAAAATGTCACTCATAAATAAATAAATAATAAATAAATATACTTAAACAATACACATCACTATCTAGCCCCAAAGTAAGCATACAGAGCAGCTTGTATTATGGGTACTAAGATAGTTGATATTATAATATTCATATACATGTATAAATACACACAGACACGGGAAAAAACCCATGTTCATCACATAAATATTTTCCAGTTGTGGGAATCGAACCCACGGCCGTGGATGCAGAAAGCAGGGTCACTACCCACTGCGCCACACGGCCGTCATTGCTTACTCGTGAATATCCCACAGTAGGTAAATGACATTTTGCCAATTGATTTTTTGATTTTCAAAATAGTGAATAGGCCAACTAGATTTGTAACCAATGGGTGAATTAATTACTTTGTGACAATGGCGTGAAAATCTGATGAACGAAAGCGTCAGAATAAACATCATGTACATTTTGGTATAGATGTTAAAGTCAGGAAACTTATTTTTCCAAATACATCTAAGTTTTCTAAAGATATTACTGGATGTATACAGTTTATTATTTGCATACTCCAGGTTTCATAAACTTAGAAACAAACGAAAAGGTAAAACATATTATGATACCCTCCGTCACCTAGCAAAATATAGAAAAACGCATAAGCGATAACATAAAAATTTCTATCAAAGCAAAGGATTCTAAATGAATTCTTTTTCAGGGGCTCGAGGCCCATCAAGGGTATTATGTATGCTTTAAAGTTTAATGTATCCAGAAAACTTAAAGTATTTTGAGATAGACTTCATTTCAAGCGGTCTTTTTAGCCACCTTTTTCACCACCTTTTTCAATGGGAGAAAATGGTGGCACCAAAAACGTACAGAGGTTAATCTGAGGTTATCTCCTACCGTTCTCTCGAATAACCTCGTGTTTTTCTTAATCTATATGAAACATCGTTCCACACTCCTGTTTTGGAAGAAATATCATTAATTGTCTACTTAATGAAATACAAAGGATCATAAAAGCACCATGCTCTGTTGCTAATTACGCATGGTCCACTTGCTAAATACGCACAGCATCAGAAACTCAGTTTGAAGAATAGACACAAGCCTACTTGCATGTGTATGTAATAAAATTCCAAAGGTGCTTCCTACGTTTTGTATACAGGGAATTGTTGGAGATTACTTCCTTGTCATTTGAACTATGCATGTCTCTTTCTCAATGCTATCGAATCGGCAGCATGTTTTGTAAGAGATATGTAGAATTAAGAATCCCGGTTCATATCGACAATTTTATCATTTACTAAGAAAATAATACGAAACGTAGATGTAGACTATATCGAAAAATTGCCCGTACCATTGAATGAATCAATGACCTTGTTTAATATAATCAGATTGCTAGCTACCTACTTCACTAACACCCTCAGCCAGTGTTTTTGTTAGTAGCAAATGCCTTTGACCACGCTTGGGCAGCGTTACTAAACATTCACCCTCTGAGGAATTCATGGTCACGAGAGGAATAGGTACTGCATTCCAATAAAAAGGAAATGTATGTCATACTACTCATATATGCCCCTAGAATCAAGCTCACCTCCTAAGCAACATTCAATAGGACAAAATGACAGCCGTTACATATTACGGAGGAAAAGAGAGATGACTTTAAATATAGAATATAACAGTTAGAATTGCAAGATCTTTATGTCTAATAACCTTAATTAGACTATCACTAAGTTCACAACAGTACACAATAGTATACGCGGCAGGAACAACAAGCATGCAAATCACTTGTCAACATCGCCATCTTCCTTAATTGGCGCTTTCATTACTGTAGCATAGAAAAAGTGAGTGTGAAATAGGGTATCTCGGTGACTGATCTATACTCATTAAATAAGGTACACGTAGTCCATGATTACTTGTACGTATTCCGAGATGTAACTTACGCTCAAGTTGTTTTATACGATGTGTACAGTGTGTATAGGGAATTTCCCACTTGCTTTATGGTATCGCCACCACTTACACTGATTCTCAGAGAATCATCAGAATCGGTTGACAGAAATATAGTTAATAGCCTTGATAAGAGTAAGTCTTATGTCATTTGGATCTCAGATTCCGAATGCTAGCAGTACCGATAATTCTATAGAATGAAGACAAATTTATTATAATCACGACAACAGACTTAGCAGTTACAAAACTGTTAGAGGTAGTCTTCAAGAAATATGGGAAAACCTGAAATAATTTTTAAATTCCTGTCAAAACTTAAAAATCGGCTTGTGTAGTGTTTGTCTAAAAGTAAAAGTTTTAGTACATTATATGACTTAATGTCTAAGAACTGACTCAGTTTAAGTTTCTTGAATCTTCAAGTAACCTACTTAAGAGATCATAAATTTGTAAAGCATATCCTTAAATTCATGCCAAATCGTTAAGAAAGCCTAAAAATTCTATGACACCAGTTTGGAATGTCAGTAACTTCTTAATAAGTTATTTTTTCAATAGTTATATTTTTGTAGGTACTCTCTGAAAAGCGTGTATATGACCTAACATTACTTAGTATAGGGACAACATGGTATAAAATCTGATGATTTTATTTAATTTTGGCCGAAATTTGGCTCAAAGACCGATAGAAGTATTTAATCTGGCTGGAAATTATTTGTAAATAAAATAATCACTATCATAATTTTCCTTCGGGAAATAATAAGTCTATTTCATTATTGAATGAAATAAATGAGTAAAGACGTCACGTAAGAAATGTTCATAACGACTATATCGGTCAGCAGTGTTTTTCCTAAATTTTGTGTGAATATCAATTATATGATGAAATCCTTAAAATTTATTAATATTTGTAAAATATAGTGAATAGCTGATGACATATTATGACACTTGAATGTCCAAGAGATGACAGTTTAAATAAATAATATCCACAGACAATAGATACTTATTACTGGCTACCATTCAACAAAATGCATTATTAACAACAAAATGCATTATTAACAAAATGGACTATTGTATTATGCACAGTCACAGTCAAGCTTCGTCACTAGCTTGTTCTCTAAATAAAGTCTAATCGAATTAGAGATAATATTGTTATAAAAAGTTTTATTTTAATAATCACATTGGCGAAATAATATCATAACGTGGCGTCACCAGGCGAAAACAAACAGGCTCTCAATATAAAAGCTTCCAGTTACGGTCAATATTTTAATAGCAGCGTTTTACCTGAAATAAAACGCATATTAAAATACTTACCTCACTGGAAGCTTTAAGTAATTCCTGCCTGGTGATATATTGAGCCAATGAGCTAAAGTCGCGCTCAGCGATTTACGAAACTTCCCGAGCCCGACACCGCCAGGTGGCGCCACATAGCCAGATGTGACGTCAATAAAAGTACGAAAACTGGTATGAAATCGACGGAAACGGAAATGCTACTCTCAATATAAAAGCTTCCAGTGAGGTAAGTATTTTAATATGCGTTTTATTTCAGGTAAAACGCTGCTATTATTGTCTGCAATGGCGAGTTGTGTGTTCAAGAAATGTAAAAACGATGTATACATAAATATATTATATAAGTAAATACAAAATAGTGCATCTGTTCGATCGAAATCCGAATTTAGCTACAGTAGAGTAGCTAAATTCGGATCACTTTGATGTGAAGCTATTTTAAATTCCCACTACAGGGCCAAACTTCCCTCCTTATAGAAGAGCGGGATAATGTCAAATACTATCAGAAGTTAATCAACTAATAATGACCGAGATCGTGCTCAACGTGCTCAATTCTAGTCGACTATTGAGAATGAATACTCAGATGCAAAATAATACTCAATTTGTCACCCAACCCAACTCAACCCACAACTTGAATGTAAGACCTTATGATCCTAATGATTATAAAGATGATGATAATGTTGTTAACCACTGAACCAATGGGGCCTCTTTTAATCTATATTAAAAGGGATTTCGAAGCCTCAATGCGGATCCCGAATCCCGTAGATAATTGTGTACGCGTCCTTTCTAATAATTCTTTTATTTTCTAAAACAAAGTTAAATGTCAACGTTAAACAAAGCGACAACGGAAAATTCGTTCATCCAAATCTCAGAAGCAAACATGTCGAACGTCGAAGAATAAAGCTAAACAAGTTTGTGAAAGTTTTACAACATTTATTGAAGTCACCCGTAGTGCAACCTTAAGGCTCGTGCACATTTACGATGCCGTATGTGATGTACTTGCCTAAGTATGTGATGTGTGAACATCACGATCTCGGGCACGTCCGGACTGATTCACTCAGGTCACGGTTACACCTTCCCGAATGGCCCTCTAAGCCGAGGTCCGAGTCTCATAGGAGACGCCCTTAGAGAGACGTTCCGTCCTCTATCTTTATTTCAGCCTTCGGGTCTCATCAGGCGATGCTTCTGCGCTCGCCCGAGCCCTCCGGTAGACGTCCACTGCAGGACATAGGCCTTATGTAGGGACTTCTAAACATCATGATACTGAGCCACCTGCATCCAGCAAATCCCTGCGACTCGCTTCATGTCGTCAGTCCACCTGGTGGGGGGTAAATATAAATTAAAAGTCTACCATAAAATGTTTATAATATACGACTACCTATCTTTACTATTAACCAACTGGACTAACTTCAACTCATCAAATCACTACAATCTGCTCCTCAATTCAAGTTTTAAATCAAATATTATCTAAATAACAAAAACACATCATGCGACATAATACTACTAAGATTTGATTTGGCTCGACATGCCAGGCGTTGTTTCAGGTGATGTGGCATTTTGATAATGTGTCCCGCGCTTAATGGTACGCGATCCACATAGACGGCCCGCATACCTATGAAGTAGGTTAACTGTAATAAAAGTAGAATTTAATACATTGTAAAATAGTATAATTTAGCGGATTAATGTTTTTTACTACATCACGTGTAGGTAAATATTTTCCTAATATCACAAATACGACCTAGGTGTGACGATTAGTTGCGTTTTTAATGTACCAAAGGATGAAGGTAAAAGTAAGTTGATACTGTTAATAATGTTACGTGTTGCTTTACAATAATAATATGCTTTACACACATACTTCAGAATGTATGTATTTCGACATGTAGACAAATTTAATTTTGGTTTTTTTTGATACACATTTAAATATATTTTTTTTACTATTAGTTCGTATTTGAATTTAAACTGTAATGTGTTAAAGTGTGTACCAGGTAGGATAAGAAATGAACTCTCAGAGTCTAATAATATCATTACTCAGCGTAATAAGCCTTATAAGTTTAGTATAATCTCTAAGTGGCAACAAGATTGCAACACCTGTACTGAAGATACGGTAGAGCAAGGAAACTTGCTAATTATAATCGACATTCTTGTTAGTTAAGAACTACTTTACATTGTGCGACTTTTGCCACGCGCGTTTTTTTAACGAAATTTTTTATCATATATACACAAGTACTATATTCTGCGCATACTTGATTGTGTGTTGTTATAGTGTTGTATATTTACGGAAACGCGTAAAAAATATGTAAGAAACTGCACTCATTAACGCCAATTTCTAACTTTCAAATCAATGTTCCAGAAATACCAGGGACGTCGCTATATGCCTATTGATATACCTATAATCTCGCTCGGTCACTAAGCGACAAATTGCAGCAAAGAGTCGAATCAAATTAGTTATAAATGCTAGTCAAGCAATGAGTGTCATTGTAGTACCTGTGGTATTGTGGTTTGTGAAGGCGAATTCTAGTGGCACAATAGACAATAGCCAGTTACGTGCACTGGCATATAAAATTCTTCTTACGACCATGAAATAAGAAAATGACGCCGCGCGGTTTCACTCGCGTGATTCCCGTTCCCGTGGGAATACAGGAATAAAATAGCCTATAGCCTTCCTTGATAAATGGGCTATCTAACACTGACAGAATTTTTCAAATCGGACCAGTAGTGCTTGAGATTAGCGCGTTCAATCAAACAAACAAACAAACTCTTCAGCCTTATAATATTAGTATAGATTATAAATGATTTATCAATGTTAAACTTCATCATGAATTGTAATAAATGCTACATAGTTCTGGCAAGCTTACGGCGTGCGCAACGCCTAGTGTGTAGCAACTCTAAATGACTCTTGTATAGTTTATTTTTAACAACTTACACCTGCGTTGCTTTAGTAGACTACCTGATACTCACTAGCATGCAACGCTATATCTCTTCGTTAGTACTTTAAATCTAGCTGACTAACTGTGCCCCCCGTGTTTACCCGCTTAGTTCCCGTTCTGGTGGAAATATCGGTATAAAAAGAAGATTTCCTGTCACTAATGTCAAATTAAAATTCGTTTATTTCAAGTGGGCTTAACTTTCAACGTAATCTATTTTACCTGCCTTTATCTGACTGTAGTCACCAGACTTATGAGTATCTATGATTGCATTTTGTAGGTGTGGATTTTTTTCTAAAAAATACCTAATAACTAACTAACACTTAAGCCACTTAACAGGAGGAACTACTTGTGAATGTAGGCTGACCAAACAACCGCTCTTATCTCATAGATATTGTTACAACATACTAACCAACTAACATTGACAATTTAACAACACCAATTAAGTATATTTTTTTCAAAAGTAAGTAAATTTAACAATACTGATAAAAATTAAACGTGAAGACATTTGAGAATAAACATGTAATTGGGTTTTTTCCAGTGTCTGTGTGTATTTATACATTATATAAGTATTTATATGTAATAAATGTATATGAATATTATAATTTCAACTATCTTAGTACCCATAACACAAGCTACTTTGTATGCTTACTTTGGGGCTAGATAGTGATGTGTATTGTTTAAGTATATTTATTATTTAAAAAAAAAACAATATATATTGTCAATTTTGTCTATACTTACACAATAGTGAGGAAAAAAGTTATAACCACAATATAAATAAGTTATCTCAATAAAAATTGTACTAAACTCTGTCTACGAATATTTTTATATCCTATTTTTGTCTTTTTTTTTGCTTAGTGAATAGTAGTAATTATTTGTTCACTTCAAATCTGTCGAGCTAACACTTTATTACAACATAAAACTCACTAACACAAAGTGCATTTCAGTATTCATAATAGTAAGTAGGTAATATCACATCACACAAGTTATATCACAGCGGCGTAAACAGAATCTGATAGAAGCACTATTAGGTTGAGCTTTTAATCCGCGCTTAATTATTCTACCAGAGAGTTGGGAAATGGGAATATTGTATTATAGTCAGTTCTAAACTTGAAACGACACCTATGACAGCTCTCGGGGGGGTTGCACTTCACTTCGCTATTCTGACTGTTTGTTACTTGTGTTGTGCATTACTCACGCCTAATTTAACGTATTTCACGTAACACCTGAAATTCTGATTTGGGTACTTTTATCCCGACTGTGAGCTAAAAGGAAGGCTCATTTATAGCAATGTATGTTGTGATTTTAGTTTTATATAGTATTTCAATTGTTTTTAAAGAATACTAGCGGACCACGTGAAGCTTCGCTTTGACTTACGTGCACTTCTAAACTACCCTACTCCTACACATACCCCCCCCCCCTTACCCCTACCTAAAAAAGTTTCAATTTGACAGCAAAATCTCCATTAACAAAATGATCCGCCATTTATTGAATTCATTTGCCTTTTATAAAAAGGTGTGCTGCATATATTTTTAGCAAAGAACCAGCAGGTATAGACTACATAGTGGCCTATCGACCGATAGAGATCTGTATACAAGAAAAACCTTTTCAGTTTTCAGGTAGAGGGTTTCGAACACTACGTTTCTCCCCTTTGTATTTTACCTGTAATTTAGTAAAGCGTTTTCGGAACGGGGTCATAAAACAAACGATCTTTGCCGGAGTTATACTGATGTCTAGGAGTGCAGGTACGTTACAGTGGTACTTAATAATGTCACAGTGGGAAATCCGAGGATTGACTATCTACAGCTGGAATTTCGTCCAAAGCGAATTTAGGTTACGTAGAATAGGTACTTTAACATGACATGTTGACTCCTAACATTTAAAGGCTAATGCTGCACTATGCAGTGGTATCTGCTGTAAGTTCAAACTTGCTAGACATTAATTTGCTGAATGTCATTCTGTGTATTCTGTCCAACATACAAATCTTTATTCGTCAACTAAGTCTTACAAACAAGTACCAGGGCCCCAGTACTAGGTGGAAAACCCGTAATTTTTCCGTATCATCATCATGATTATATTATATAGATAGATATTATTGGATCTTAATACACACAATCTCAGCAGAAAAATAAATGAAAAGCTTCTTTATTTAAAAAAAATCTCTGAAAAGCTCAATAAGCTTACGTTTAATAGAAGCATGTATCATCATTGTCAACCCATATTCGGCTCAGGGCTGAGCCAGAGTCTCCTCTCAGAATGAGAGGGGTTAGGCCAATAGTCCACCGGGCTGGCCCAATTTGGCAGACTTCACACACGCAGAGAATTAAGAAAATTTTCTGCAGGTTTCCTCACGATGTTTTCCTTAACCGTTTGAGACATGTGATATTTAATTTTTTTTAATGCACATAACATAAAAAGTTGGAGGTGCATGCCTCGGACCGGATTCGAACCTCCAATCGGAGGCAGAGGTCATATCCATTGGGCTATCACGGTTTTTTTGAAAAAGAAGAAGCATGTATAATAAATATATAATACATATATATTTAATTTATTAGAATAAACAATAGCAATTGATTTACAAAGATCAAAATTCCACATAAAGACATGTCAGGTGTCAGAAAGACCGACAACTAACTTTACCATATAAATCACATCGATATACCACTGCTGCTAACTGCGTTGTAAGCGGGAAGGAAGCGGGTAATACCTCCTTGAGTTAGTCGGTCAGTTAAATTGCCGCGTCTCAGTTATAATTAACTGGGAGCCGTGGTAAGTCACAGTCGACGGCGCACGCCGACTGAGGATCATCATATGAATTTAGGGTGAATTCAACGGGCCGTTGCTGCCAGGGCTGTCAGGCACATACAATCCATACTTATATTATAAATGTGAAAGTGTGTGTGTCTGTCTGTCTGTTTGTTATTATGCTTACGTTTGTCTGCATGTTTGTCCGTCTTTCACGACAAAACGGAGCGACGAATTGACGTCATTTTTTAGGTGGAGATAGTTGAAATGATGGAGAGTGACATAGGCTTTTTGTCTCTTTATAACCCCCCACTTCCTTAAAATGGTGGGTGGAAGTTGTATGGAGCATTCCGCAAAGTTCACAGTAGAAAGGTAAAAATTGGTATGCAGACTAAAAAGGGTAGGGGTAGGGTAGGGATAGGTCCGAAAGCAGTAATTTAATTTTTGAGTGATAATTTGTTATGGGAGGCAAACCGCTGCATAAAGTAACGCGTTACAGAACCACTCTTCACCAAGAAAGACGAACTCTTAACAAACCTATAAGATCCTCTTACCTTCTCCTTTTCATGAATGAACAAGAATTTTCAGGAATTTTCATAACTTTTGTCACTTTACTTGTAGAATTTTAAATACATCTTCCTTTCAACAAAGAAAATATTAGTACAATTTTGCGTTGATGTATTTTTGCTTATAATTTCTTATCAGAAGGGCAGTATTACCGCAATTTATAGGGCCTGAATGGTCAGCAATTTCTGTCGAAGCGTAAAAATTATGATATGAAGATCTTCAAAGCAAAAGTGTTTAAATCCACCTTCAAGTACCTACAACTAAACGTAGACCACATCGTTGCTTTCTATCAAATACGTTTTGTATTTAATCGCAGTCATATCCAACAAGTTAAATTGTAAAATTCCGTAAACATTACTTTGAACACGTTAACATAACTACCATTTAAAGACGAAAATTTTACTGTGTGTTTGAACTCCGCAGGGGTTAGTGACTTTAATACTGCAGAAACACGTGTCCCACTTTACCCGTGAGTAATCTGACCTTTAGAAGTAACATCGCAGTAAAGTGCCTGTAAAACTATTAAATTGTCTCTCCTTTTAACTAATTATCAACCCTGCGCAAGACTGCATCCACGATAGCAATACTAATATAGGGAATCTCGTGTAATCTACCAAATACGTAGTACCGTGGCCGACGGGAAATAATGAAATCAGTTTGATTTATTACTTGAGTGGAATGCTTATTACCTGAGCTGTGTGTCAGGACGCATTCTCTGTGGCATCTGTTCAGGATTAGATTATATAGCACAGTTATTAAAATATAACATTTTTATTTATGGTTACAAAAAGTTACTGGACCAAAGTTGTGAAGAATTCAATTTGCAACAAAAATGTTAACAATTTTTTTTTTGTAGAATTTGTTCCACTTTTAGGTGGTGATGACATCAAGCGAGTTACGGGGAGAGGTGTTTATAAATCCTTTCAAGAGGCCAAACCCAGCAGAGGACATCCATCGACGGAAAAAGATAATGATGATTACGAACAAAAACAAAATATTAATTAGAGCGTCTTGTAGGTATTTTAGTATTTTTTAGGTATTGTTAGCCTACGCGGCTTCTATTTTTACAAAATATCAACATTGTTAAAAAATTAAAAAAAAAAAGATAAATAAATAAATGAGAGAAAAATAGTAATGCAACGTTAACTGTACAACATATTTCAAGTCTATAATTTTGTTTTAAAAAACGCAAGGCAGCTATTGCAATATTGTAAAAACACATTAATCGCAACCTTCACCAAGATTGCAGACACTATGCAGCAAAGTTAAACTGTCGTAGCCCGGGACAAAGAATCTTAATTATTTTAAGCTGAACAAGGACTTCGTTATTTTGTAGTTTAGTCCCGGAGTATTTATTTTTATTGCATCAGCAAAGGACTGGCTTAACTGGCGCGGGTATTATTTTACAGATTTTCGCAGAATCAGCACATTTCAAGAACGGTAGCTGTCACCCTAGTCTCCAGACGTTTATAAAAGCTCGCAATTAGAAATAAATAAAACCTAAAATGCCTGAAAATGTTTTATTTATTAACGACCTTAACATAAAACTTAAAAGGAAATAAATTTGTTATAAAATTAAAAAATACAAGAATCATCAAAAATATTTTATAACAGTATAAGTGAAGATATTTTATATTTTATATTTGCTATATCTTTTATAATATGACCAATATTTCCATTTCCCTCCAACTAGTCGGGTAAAACTGTGCTAGGAGTGGGTACGACAATAGACCAACGGGGCGGGGATCGAACTACTACTCTTCGGTGATGAGTCCGACCGCTCTTGCCGGTGGACTACTGAGGCTTCAAATTCTACATACGATGTTATTTTTCGCTTTTTAGTTTATTTTTGCGATTTCGAAGTCGGTTAAATTTTTTGTTAAAAATATTTTAATTTTCTGTTTTTAGTGTGTAGTGTTTATTTTTTATAGAAATCAGTTTAGTAATTTTGTGTTAAAATGAAAATAACAAAATGGCCAGTAACAGAAATTTCGTTATTTTCATTTTTACACAAAACTACTGAACTGATTTTCATGAAAATTAAATGGGACCGATCTGGAAGTATACTCTTTCAAACAAAAAAAGATTTTTTTTAATTGGTTAAGAAATAATGAAGTTATGCGGTAACAAACATAAAAAAAACATAGGCGTCGAACGCCTCCTCCTTTTTTGAAGTCGGTTAGTAAAAATAAGAATTAAATTTTTAAATATTTTATATGTATTTTATATTTTATATGTTAACAATTGACTAATGATATGCTTAATTCGTTATCGTTATATCGTTAATATAACGATGTATGTTATGTCATGTTTTACACGCGCGAATCGCACCTAAGTAACCCCTTTGGGTTTGGGTTACCCCTTTTCGTTGTAAGGCAACAAAAATAGTAATTGAATGAAATGTCAAAAGTTTGCAACACAACCGCCACGGGCAACGCTTTTGAAAGAAGTTGAGGTAAATTTTGAAAAATATGATATAAGAGGGCAAGAGAGAGCGGGAGGTCGGCAACAACTTTGAAGAGGAATCGGTCCCTCGGGGGCCATGATGAATCTTTCACACGGTTTATCGCTTTGCATCGGGAATCGAACCGCCGGTCTTTACTCATCCCTCGCTTCACACAATTTATGGATGCCGCCGAAACATAAATATTGTTTCCGGACCAAAATAAGGTGTTAAATATATTGACGCAAATTAATTTTATTATTCGAACCCTTTTAAAAGATAAGTCATAATAAATAGCGGAAGAAAAAATATGTATCAGTAAACGGATATTTCAGCAATTGCCTATAAAAAATGAAAAATTAAACTGCGAAATACTTGTTATGGAAGAGCGGAGCCTTCTGTTACAGGAGTTTACAACTCTTAAAACTCTTGACGGCCTCCGTGGCGCAGTGGTATGCGCGGTGGATATACAAAACGGAGGTCCAGGGTTCGATCCCCGGCTGGGCAGATTGAGATTTTCTTAATTAATCCAGGTCTGGCTGGTTGGCAGGCCAGGCTTTGGCCGTGGCTAGTTACCACCCTACCGGCAAAGACGTACCGCCAAGCGATTTAACGTTTGTATAATAAATAAATCACTTACCATCAGGTGAGATTGTAGTCAAGGGCTAACTTGTAAAGAATAAAAATATGTTACTGATTGATGTTACCGAAATATACCTACTATATTGTTACTTGAGCCTCAATAGCTCAACGGTAAGAGCGGTCGGATTCATAACCAAGGGTGAGGAACCATGGTGGTTCGATCCCCGCCCTGTTGGTCTATTGTCGTGCCCGCTCCAAATACAGTCTTTGCCGACTAGTTGAAGGGGAATAGGAATATTGGTCATATTAAAAAAAATAACAATAATACATAAAAAAAAAAGAAAAAAAAATATTAAATACTTACACAATAGCTCATTAGAATTTTATGTAACACCCTTTCCTTCTTTCTAAATTAGTCGTCTAGTTTATGGTATAAGTTATAGATTATAAAATGATGATGAATGCTCCGCGGTTTCACCCGCATGATGATGAATTAATATATTACTCGGTGAAGACGTAACTTTTTAGTGGTGAAAAAAAAATTTAAATCGGTCTAGTAGTTTTTGAGTTAAATTGTAACAAACAAAAAATAATATGATGATGAGCACAGTAAAACTGTTTTTGTTTGTTTTTAATGAGTTGAATGACAATAAATCAAAAAGTAATTAAAAAAAATAAAAATCAAAATCAAAATACATTTATTTCAAGTAGGCTCAATTTACAAGCACTTTTGACACGTCAGTTGACTATTTGTAAAGATTCTACCACCGGTTCGGAAGGCAGGTTCTGCTGAGAAGATACCAGCAAGAAACTCAACAGTTGCTCTTTTGAAATGAAAAAGTCATACAGTACTTTAATTTACAATTGATAACAATTACAATTTCTTATGGTTTTACTTCCTGTGTGAAGGTGGAAGCTGATCCAATGGTCTCCAAGCACCTTTATCGTTAAGGAACTCATCAATAGTGTAGTAACCTCGACTAAGTAGATGTTTTTTAACACATTGCTTAAAGTTGTGCATTGGCAAATCCATCACAGTCTTGGGGATCTTGTTATAGAAGAATGATGAATTATAGAAGAAAGATGTTATAAAAGCACATTAAGCAGCTTGCGAAAAAATTGTTCATTATAAAAAGTTAAAATACAATCCGATTTTAATTGAAATAAACATGTCAATTAAGAAAATTTAATTGTTAAGAAATTGCTTAAACATATTAGAAAATATTCCAATAGATATTTCAATAAAAACAACTTGCATTCAAACAAGCGAGTTTTGTTTAATTTTTCAGTAAAAGTGTTGTTACATTCTTTTAATTCCCATGGCCGTACCATATTATTACAAAAACAACAACCATGTAAAAACTAAGTGCCTACTAATGCTAGTTAGTTTTATGTTATGAATTCCTGGCTAAGTGGTTTAGCTGGCCATACTCAACCCGATGTTGCACCGACGATTTGAAGAGGCCACGTAGTATTCCCTGCCCCGAGCAAAAGCCTTCGCACTCAACTTGGCGCGGTAACTTCACCTGTTATAATTATCACTTAATGGACATAATTACAGTTCATTTAGGCAAGTGCTTACTAATTTGCGTGTTAATTCCGTGTTTTATAATTTTTCTTGTACTCCTGTAATGGTTCCGCTAAAACAGCGGAACGGTATTTTATATTTGAAGACTTTGGTTTATTGCTATTAATTTAAAAGGTTTAGTTTTATTAATTTATTTTAGTTTCTTATTGATTTTATGTGACGCGAATTAAATAGACCTCGATCGCATCTCCTTCTATTATGGATTAAAATTAATTTATTTTATTCAAAGTACACTTCAGAGAAATGAATAATACTCACGGTAGTTTAAATTCTAAAATACTTCAAAGATATCAAAATAGCGGATGGATATGTCTATTTTTTGTATTGCTAAATTTTGTATTCACTATTAGAATCATTAGAATGCAATTTCTAAACAAAAAACTTACATACAACCGAAAATAGAACCGCCTCCTTTTTAGAAATGTGTTAAAAAACAGCTTGCCTTGACTTAGCTCATCTTATAAGTATAGAAACCAAATATGAAAGCGCAGCTAGATACATAGAATAAGAAATAAAATACAAGAGGAAACTCCCGCTTTTTAATAGCCTAATCATACCTACAAAAGAAAACTTAGCCTCCAATAGTAAAAAGATTCAACTCTGTAGACTGTCACAGATTTTAAAACGAACTTATTACGAACTTTGTCGCAAAGAATTTCAATGGCTACACTCGAGCTTCTTCCTTTTGAGCTGGAGTTTTGCGAAACAAGCGACATTGGACGGAATAACTTAATTCCAATTGAGAGCACTTAAAAAAAGAATGGGCCTTAAAGACGAGGACGATGGCACCCGCACTTCAGATATGCTGATGCCGACAGAATCTGTAAAATAATACCTTTGCTGAAATTAGATCGGCGCTGTGATGTTAAATAAATTAGTGTGAGAGAGTATTGTGTACATATCTACTCTATTGAACGATGTCGTCCCCATTTTTTGTTTCTTAGTTAAAATTATCTTTTAATATTATACTCGTCAGACTTCAACTTTTCAGTTATGTGCTTTTAAAAATTAAATATCACGTATCGCAAACGCTGAAGGGACAACATCGTGAGGATACCTGCATACCTGAGAATTAGGTGTGTGAAGTCTGCCAATACACATTAGGCCAGCGTGGCGGACTATTGCCCTAATCCCTCTCATTCTGAGAGGAAAATCGTACTCAACAGTGAGCCGAAAATTGCTAATAATGATGATGATGATTAAAACTCGTTAGTAATGTCGTAGCTTCATAATTCATTGGCATATTGTTAATGGCATGGCTTCTTTATAGAACGACATTCGCTTAGATCCATCCAAGCTTAGATTCACCATACTGTTCAGATAGGGGTTGGTGGTGACAGGGTGATAGTGTTTGACACTGTGGTGCTTTTGGTCATACTGGTTATACGCCCTATATTATTTACTTTACGTTGCTTTTGAATTTGAAACTATAAACAGAGGTAATAAGTTTCGTTTGTCATAGTCTCATTTATTTATTTACTCTTTTGCTTATAAAATACAAATATAATACAAAAATCTAATAAAAACTTATAAAAAAAATATTCAACCCTCCCGTCAAGGCTTCAGAGAAAGGAACTTCATTACAATACGCGTCGTCTCAAGGATATTTTGGATGTATTTTAATTTATATTTTTTTTAAATCTAAAGCAATATCAGCCAGACATTTTTTTAGTTTTAGTTCAATATGCTTACATACCTACCTGAGGCACAACTGCGCTACCTCAGTTGCTAGCTAACCCTCCGCTACACGTCCGTGTAAACCTCCTGTAATATTCACACTAGATGATTTTTTAAGTGTAAGTACATCAATTAGCAGCATTACAACATCTGGCGAATGAGCTACACAAGGTATTTTTTTAGCATCGTGATTAAAAAAAATACTTATAGCAAGTCTATAATTATACTTAGTTATTTTCTAAAGCAATATGATGGTCTCGCTTTCCCGTATTGAACTTCTTAAAGTAATAAATACTATAATATTTTCATTCCTATATTGTCCTACACACTAACGCAAGCGATGTGTAGTAAGCTTGAAGCATTTAAGATGTGGGTTTACAGGCGGATACTGCGAATATCATGGAGGGATCGTGGACGCAATACTACTGTGCTGCAAACAATGGGAAAGCCAACAGAAGTTCTGCAACAAGTCCAAAAGGAAGCTCGAATACCTGGGTCATATAATGCGAAACTCCAAATATCACCTGCTCCAGCTTATTATCCAGGGAAAGATAAAGGGGAAACGAAGGCCTGGTCGTAGACGTACATCTTGGCTCAAGAACTTACGCCAATGGTTTAATATGAGTACCAGATCACTCTTTCGGGCAGCAGTGAACAAAGTGAAATTAGCCTTAATGATTGCTGACCTCGGATAGGAGATGGCACTATCAATGGCGAAGAAGAATATTTTCCTTATATTTTTAAATCCAAAATGTTTGATTTTTTGATACGAGGAGGAAGCTAAATGAGAGAAACGACGTCTAGTTCAAAGTTTAAGCCGGTACCTACTCGTAAGGCAAAATTTTGCTAGCACTGTCTTCTCTGAACAAAAACCTTGTGCACGGAACTGCAGCGAAAGCAACAGGAACTAAATTGCTTACAACTTATAACAAGCCCAACTATGAACAGTTAACAAACGATATATGTGCTCTATAATAGCCATATAGCTCGTATTGACAAGCGATAGCTATCGCTTAACTATCGTGTAACTATTATAGCTATATTCTGTTTACGTTACGTGTTTTACGTGCGACTTGATAAAAGGCTTAACACATATCAAATTAATAAAAAAAACCGGCCAAGTGCGTGTCAGCCCACGCGCAGTATAGGGTTCCGTAGATTAAATTAGCACTTTAATCCCTTATGTAATTCACAAAAATACCCCACACTATAGGATAGACGATAAAAAATTCATCCTCACTTTGCATGTAGGGAAGGAACAATATTTTTTTACAATTTTTTTTAACACTTCATAGACGTAATTAATAGACATACATTTACCAAATCTCTTCTTTTAAGTTTTAACAGACTCTGAGCTACCGTACTGACAACTTTATCTTTCTAACTAACAACGGAATTCGTATTCAATTTTAGATTTCCAATTACGTTTTGCTAATTAACCGTTATAGTTTTCCTTGTAATTTCATTATGTATCCCACTTTTGCGAATTTTTTCACGTATCCATAAACAACCGTTTAGCCGGTAAAGGGTAGGGAAACTTGACTCTAACAAAAATTAGCTCTTAGAAGCTTAATATTTTACAAACAGATCTCTAAATCGAAGGTAAAAGACTCCTCACAACTTTCAAAGACCTATCGAACGATACTCTATGAAATAAACGAGCAAAATAAAATTCATCCCCACTTTAAATTTTGGGGGAGGTACCCTAAAAAAAATTTTTTCAAGATTTTATTTAACAACTTTTTTACCATTTTTAATGTTTATAGTCTCTGCGCTAAACCACGGACGGACAGACGGACATGACGAAACTATAAGGGTTCCTTGTGGACTACGGAACCCTAAAAAGTATGACTACGTTTGAAATAACATAATTGTAGCACTTACCAACATAGGTACCTAAAGGCTTATTTAAATGTCGTCTTAACAAATAAACATGAGTAGGTACTTACTGGTTCCTTCACATATCAATCCTTTCTTATAAGAATGTAGAGCATTTTTATCTACCCTCCCCATTCATTTTTAATATGATCCTAAAATCGGCGGCAGGGTTAGATAGATACAGTAAATCACCTTAAAGTGGCTCCGAGTATTCAGTAAAAAAGACGTTAAGGGGTACCCTTTATATTCCTGCATTAGAGCACTCTATCCGCCGCATTAGACTACCAAAGCTGAACAATTTAATGACGATTGACTATTCATACGTCATTCGAGCGGTTGACCGCTTCGCTTGACTTGATTTAAAGTCTAATTAAAGAGAGATCTGAGTCACTGCGGATGGCAACGGAGCACCTAATGAGAACGACTCAGAAGTAAGGAGAGATGCAAAATGTTGCAATTGCATTCTCTCCCCGTCAGAAAAACAGCTTACACTGGCAAAAATAATTAAGAGCATTAGTGGAGTCGGGAGCGGAGTGTCGCGTACTAAATAGTCTGCTAAATACCCACCTACATTTATTGGCGCAGGGACTCTGCGAAGGCCAATAAGAGCGGAAACTGTTCTGTCTTTTAAAACGGCGTGCGGCGCTTTTTGTTGTACTAGCAAAATATTTTGTGGCGCAGAAATCAGGGCATCTAGTTGTAACATCTTAATCGAAATGTTTGTATACGATTTACGAAATAGTGCCCACTTGTACAATAGGTTATTTATTATCTTTTAATACATGAAATTTCGTGTCATGGCGTTAGTGGGCGCACTCCGACTTTTAACCTTCAGCGATTTTTAAGATTTATTTTTGTATAAAGTTTTTTGTAAGTCTCCTCTCATTCTGAGAGGAGACTCGAGCTCAGCAGTAGGCCGAATATGGGTTGATGACGACATATTTGGTAGACATGAGAATAAGTCGCAAATTAGGTTTCAACCTCAAACTCCACTTCTTATTTTTGAAACGCAATTATAAATTTGCTAATCAACGTTTACAGAGTCAGTATTTACGATCAGTCAGTCAAAATTTTAAAGGTATACCGTAGGGGGCAGAAGTGATCTAATTTTAAAGGCTAGTAGGTATACTACTAGCCGTTAAATTAGATCACACTTCTTCCACCTTTGTCTGACTATTTGAACGCCATAAACTCAAAAATACTGAATTGAACTCTCATGCTGCTTTAACTAAGGACAGAGAGATTCATGAAGTGCATGATAATGATATACCTTACTAAAAAATTCATCAAGGTCTTGTGTGATTAGTTGAAATCTAATTATACGTATAAAAGAAAAAGTCATTCATCTAGAAATATTGAAAACAGCATGACGTAGGTACATGAATGTATAGCGCGAAGGTAGTTTGTAGGTAGATGTCCGCTAACGGATTTTGCGACAGAGCCGTATTTAGGAGGTCTGGAGACGGACAAAGGTGCGGGTGTCCGCTAGTAAGAAGATAATTGCCAAAGATATCAGAAAAATTGTACCGACTGGAAGCTTGACAGGCACCCTGTAAAACAGTAAGGCGAATACATACCCAATTGTAAAATATATATAAAAGAAAAATCAAAAAATCTAAAGTAAGCAGTAAATACTACTCTTACAAGGTAATTCTTTAAATTTGTTAAATGTTTCAAAATCAAGGTCCTGTGATAAACTGCGATAGTCTGCGATAAAGAATAAACTTGGGGCAGTGAATCTTACTCTTTTGTCTCGTTGACAAGTCAATAGCAGGCGACGTTTGCGTAAAATGCTAAAACTTCTCCAACACCGATTCCAAATGCATCATTTGTTTCCTGTCACGAAGCCACTTGACGAAGGTTTTTGTCCCGAATAGAAAAAAAGAGATCCCCAATTAAATTGGTTCACTATCCGTGAAATTGTTTACCGTTTGAAATGAGATCCGAACCTATATTAGAAATGAAAATTCATTCATCTAAATCTTCGGAATGTCAATACAATGAACATGCCTAATTTTAACCGTAAATACCGTACTAGGTGTTCATCATAAAGTCACAAATTGACTTGTAATCGACTTTTTTTTGTGACATAGAGGTGAAGAGGAACTATTTTGTCTCGATATGCACTACTTCTGCCTTTACGTTTTCCCTTTCACCTACAATTAGGGTATCTTTAAGTGTAGAGGCATCTTCTTGACAAGCACATCCCACGTAGGATCGCAATCAAGCTTGACCTTATTATTAACAATAAAAAAGCACAAATCAAATTCGTTATTTATTAAAAAAAATACCCAAAAGTATTAAAGTGCAAAATAACTTTTGCAACTTTATAATTGCTATGCAATCACAGTCAAGAGCAATGCTGAATATGCTACATAAATCATACAAATAATAATAAATATACTTAAACAATACTCACACCACTATCTAGCCTCAAAGTAAGCGTACAGTATATTGGTAAGATAGCTGATTTTATATCATATATACACTTATATACTATATATAAATACTTATATACCTAATGTATACACCCAGACCCTTTTAAACGCAAATGCTCATGAAACAAATATTTTCTAGTTCCAAATATACAGCGTTAAAGCCTTTTACAAAATCAGCTAGTATGTATCGTAATTATTTCTCAGTAGGTATTTCAAGCTCAGTAACAAATGCAAATATTTTGATCATAGTGTTAGAAATTCTGGCCGTAAACAGAATTTCAAATATGATAACGTTTGTCTTATAATCTATGTGTAATTATTCTACCATGGCTGGGGAAATGGGAATAATATGGGAAACTCTACACTTGTAACGACACCTATGACAGGGCACAGTTACTAACCCGCTTTGCTATTCCGATTGTTGTTCCCATCATGGTACGATATTATAAAGTTCTATTTCATAATAGCCGACGATAATTTAAATTCAAGTAAGTAATGAAGTTTTAAAAAAGGAATGCCCACTGGCCAATACAACGTCGGCCCCGAGAACCCAAGTATACCCCCGTATAGAAAGATCTAGTTAAAAAAAATAAAAGTATGTTTTTTGAAGAAAAAAACTTTTTCTGTCGCTCTTCTTGCACAAAAAATTAACTGGTGTACCAAAACGACGAAGTAACATTTGAAGCTGTATTGTTTTTTGTTACCAACAAGCTTAACAAACAAGAAAACGAACCAATCTATAATCCATCCAATAGTTCTTCAAAAAGTTTCGTAAAACTCAGATTGTATAGTCAACGATCTTTGCTTGTCCCCGTTGAAGACAAATTAATGATAAATTAAAAATGTCGTAAAACGTTGTAGCAAACTTTTTTTGATAAAGTAATGATTTTATTATTAATGTAAAATTATCAATATTTTTTTAAATAAATGTAAATCGTGGTATATGTCCAGCCGTAGACATCCACAGGCTGACAATGATACCTAAATGATGATGATTATAAAGAGATGATATTCATTGAAATTGAATTATATATTGCACGTAAGTCTGGTTTAAAACGAAATATTTATAAAATTAGTCGCCACACTTACGTAGTTACGCGTAAGAACGAAATCGGCTGAAAGTATGCAAGGTGACAGGAAACGGAGCGCACCCAAGCGCAGGGCTGACTCAGGATACGGGGACCGTAATACTGAAACTCGATCGTATCTCGAACACCACGAAACTTCACGAAACTACTTCTGTGTGTATAACCCTTGCTGTGCTACAGAAGTGCACAATTTTAACAGTACAGTCTAATTGTTCGGCTAAATCGTTCATATGTATGTGCCAGTCTTAACTGTACCCATAGGCGTAAATAGCGGGGGGGAGGGGGGTCTTGCTAACCCTCCACCACACCATCCATATGGAATTCTATTATGACACTAGACTTGATGTGGGTGGGCCAGGCCCACCCTAGGAAATAATCCTAGATACGCC
Organism: Bicyclus anynana; assembly: GCF_947172395.1. NCBI lineage: Eukaryota > Metazoa > Arthropoda > Insecta > Lepidoptera > Nymphalidae > Bicyclus > Bicyclus anynana. The sequence continues at coordinate 6,112,411 of NC_069087.1, read as the reverse complement.
AATGACTGTACCTACAACTTTTTCCAACAGTTTTGATTGAAATTTCTATTAGATAAAACTGAAAGGGTACAGTTAAAACTCAAGGTATATAACACACTCCTCTAACATATTGTCTCAGGATAATTTTAATGTAATCCAGAATATTTATAAAACTTACGATTTGATTTATATATTTTGTAGGAGTTACTAAATCAATTTTTAAAAATACAGAAATTATGTTAAATGGCCCATATTGACTTAAAGAAAGAAAGAAGATAAAAAAGACAAAAAGAGAAACGTTATTTGTGCCACAACGTGAGAATGTCCACACACCACAATGCCTAAGTACTATAAGTTCTGATGTCTGAACCACCTATTTCTCAAATAAAACTAAAGTTCCCAAGATTTGCTATTGCTTTGTTAAAAGTTTGAAAGTATATGCAAGAAACCAGTAGTAAAGGTCTACGAGTAAGCGATTTTGCACATTGCGCTCGGAGAGCGAGCCGCGGTATAATTACCTACCCCTACCTACCCCTTCCTACCCCTACCTACCCATACCGTACGCTACTGAGCTCTCCTTTAAATCTTGCACTGCTTAAATTTGGAGCGAACATCACCGGGCTGTATTAATTTAATTTCCACTGTTTTTGTACCCACACCAAATTCCATTTTAAAGGTAGAAATGCCGGATTTTTAATGAAACGAAATGTGATTTCTAGCGTCTATGGATTATGATTAGGTATGTGGGTCTGCGTAAAAGCAAATTTTGAAGAGGGTTTGCCTGTACTTTTGCTTACTAAATGTATTAACTCGGTACTTGGATTTTCAAATTTTACCTTCTCATTTGACAATGTTTGAAAAGGTTAACATTATTTCGATCAAGAAAAGCATTGTTTTAAGTAATCTAGGCGTTTTTTATTGAATACTAGCGGACGCCCGCAACTTCAACCGCATGAAACATTCAACTACCCCTACTCTACCCCCACCCTAACCCTACCTCTACCCTACCCCTACCGTACCCTACTCCTACCCTACCGTACCGTACCTTACCCTGCCCCTACCCTATACCTTTTAGACATGACTATAATTACCCCCAATAAAATAAACAGCTAATGCTAGTAGTGCAGGAGCCCACCAACCCGGATTAAAGCAGCGCGATAGGTCTAAGTTCAATTTTTGATCTCCTACAGTCCTAGTCCTGTAGTGGGCTGTGTACTAGGAGTGGATACAACGCAAAGAGGTAACCAACCACAACCGAATCGTAACCGAGAACGAATTTCTGAATTGAGTTGAGAACCAAATCCAGAACCTATTAGTAACGCAGTATTATGCGGTGTATCTAAACAACATCAATAGGACATCCTTCTAAATACATATATATACCTAGGTACTTAATAGAAATTGACATTCGTCTCCATCCCTCATTTTGTTCCGAGTTCCCGAGAACGGTTTTGTTCTGAATGGGAAAAAACCCAATTAAATTGAGTCACTATCCGTAAAATTGTTTACCGTTTCAAACGAAATTCGTAAATAGTACCTACGTTAGGAAGTAGAATCATTGCCCTTGAGAGAGCCTTATTAACGAAATAAACCTCAATAATGATGAAGTTAAGTCACTATAGGCGAATACGAACATTTGCCTTAACGGTTTGGCTGTAAATAGTCTGTGTGGGTTCTAGTTCGATGCCCGGCCAGTGCAATATATTTTTTAATTCTTTACAAGTTACCCCTTTACTACAATATCACCTGATGGTAACTAACGATACAATGTAAGATGGACGGGCTAACTTGTTAGGAGGGGGAACAAAATCCACACCCCTTTCGGTTTCTAGACGACATCATACCGGAACGCTAAATCGCTTGGCGGTACGTCTTTGCCGATACGGTGGTAACTAGACACGGCCGAAGCCTCCCATCAGCCAGACCTATTATTGGGTACCTACCTAAATAATATCATCTACTTTTGTAAATAAATTTCATGTTGTTCTGAGTGTGATTAGATACATTTCTAAACTACTACCCAACGCCCCGCGGTTTTGCCCGTTAGAATACGAGCATTAAAAATGGTCTATGACACTCACGAATAACGTGACTTTATAGTAGATCCAGAGATTACCCCCTACTACACCACAAACTTTACCTGATTGCCTCTTTAAAATATTGAGTACTAGCAGACGCCCGCTACTTCGTCTGCGTGGAATTAAGTTTTCACAAATCCCGCGGGAACCATTGACTTTTCCGGGACGAAAAGTAGCTTATGTGGTAATCCAGAGTAAAATCTATTTCCATTCCAAATTTCAACAAAATCGCTTCAGTAGACGCAGTGCCAGAAAGAAACAAACACACACACTTACACACAAACTTTAACACGCATTTAGAATAGTAATGTGATAGACTCATAAAGTAGGTAGGTATATCTTTATTTTTATATAATGTACGTGTATGTGTATTTTTATATAAGTTGGGTATCTGCAATACCATCTTTACCATAAGGGCACGTGAGGCCCATGCCCAGGGCCTCCATTCTAAGGGGGCCCCGAAGGACAGACAATATCAATATCCTTCAAAATCGTTATCGTAATCGTAACCAAAAATGCAGCAGCATTGTAAAATCATTAATGACAATATTTAGTAAAAAAATGTTAGTATAATTCGCTTTTATAACTTTCCAAAAGGGCCCCAAATTCTTGTGTGCCCAAAAGCCCCAGCCTAGTTTAAGACGGCGATGGGTACCTGCCTAATAGAAATTTCTTATTACACATCTTGCGTTCCAAAGTCCATCGTCAAATTATTCATAAAGCGTAGGAGGCAACAGGGTCACCACAAAGAGACTAATCTTACATTGTATGTGAACCAAGACAACTAATGTTGCCTACGTAAAGCCTACGTACATTATGAAAGGTCACAACATCCCACACATTTAACTTTTAAAGTAACATTTTTCAGATTCTTGCGGGAGGCTTCGGCCGTGGCTAGTTATCACCCTAACGGCAAAGACGTAGCCGCCAAGCGATTTAGCGTTCCGGTATGATGTCGTGTAGAAACCGAAACAATTTAGCCCGCTTCCATCTTAGATTGCATCATCACTTACCATAGAGTAGGATAAAGGATAGGATTGTAGTCAAGGGCTAACTTGTAAAGAATAAAAAAACATGATTTTTATTTCTTATTCTTAAAAGTTGCAACAAACATCCATGTAGCTACGTTCGAGCTACTAACAAACAAAATGTCTTTACTTTGAACTCTTAAATTAAATTGAACGGGCAAGCGTTCAATACCTTGACATCAGAGGAAAATACCTACTTAAGTATAAAAATAAAAAGCTTCCAGCTTCGAATAACAACTCTTAACATTCTAACAAAAGACTCTTTATGCTGACCTAACGTTCCTACTACCTTTAAAAATCGTCGATAAATTCCGAGGTATAAAGCGAATTGTTCATGAATTTAGTGTAGTTTTTTTTGGAGGATTTATCAACTTTTAAGAAATGTGTGTCGAGTTATCCGGATAGCGACAATAGCGGTCCGATCCGCGGGAAAGATCTGCCACCGCGTCAGCAAACCAGTTCAAATTGTGATGGAATTTCTCATTATGGATGGTGTATTAGATATCATAATTATCAGCTTATTTAAACCCACTACAGGGTCAGGCCTCCCAACTTATAGGAGAGGGTATATGGAATTTAAACCACTTGATCTCATGCGGTTTATCCGGCTTAGAGTGATAATATATGATGACCACTGTCAGATGTTAATGATATCTAATGACCGCAATCTACCAAGCTTTCTTGTAAGAAAGAAAAGCTCAGTATCTTACAACCTGGCACAGGACTCGAATACAAGACCTCGTGTTACGAAGCCACATACAGAAGCTAACTACTGGACCAAAGATCCAATATTAGATATAAGTAATGTGTATTGAAAGTCTTAAACCTGAAGTTCTCCCTGATTATGAGGCCTGTTCAAAACTCGCCCATTGCTCTATAATCAAACACTCCATCGTCTTCAGATGCGTACCTACCTATAAATACCAACGACGTCATTTCTCAAATTAGGATAGGGGTGTGGATTTTCATCCTACTTCTAACAATTTAGAGCGCTTCCATCTTAGATTGCACTTACCATCAGGCGAGATTGTAGTCAAGGACTAACTTTTAAAAGAATTAAAAAAAACCAAGACTCGTTGTAGTAACTCTAAAACAGCAACATTAACGGGAGTTCGCCACAGAGACGTATCTCTGGCTTGCTCCCAACGCTTCAAGCGGAGTAACACAAAGTGATCGCGCGTTTACCGCCTTCATTTGGCAATCTTTTGGTGCATAATGCGCTTCTATTCGAGCTACTGCTACTGTTGAGCTCTTCAAAAATCAGAGTTACGTTACATTTAACTTTATATTCGTCATCATTTCGATCTACGACTTCCACCGGAACTACCCTCAAATCGGTGATTTGATAATTAATCGTGAACCTGAAGATTAAGGAACTGTAGAGAAGAACAGTATTTAGATATTATATAATGAATTATTTATTTTGCTATCATCATCATGATGAACTTCCGCAAAGTAACGCCTGCTTCTATCCAGTATTTAGATATGTTTTTTTTCTTATTTATTATTAAAATATTTTTTTTTTTTTTTTTCTTTATTTATTTATTTATTTATTTTTTTTTATTGAGAAAGAATACAATAAGGAGCTTAAGCTAACTTATCCTAATAACTATACAAATCATGCCCACGTGGAATGGTGGCAAGAATACTGGCTGCATTTCCGCGCTGGACAGCCAGGCTGATCCTTTCGCAAAAAATGAGCCAGCCCTTCTGTCACCAGTCGAGGCAACAAGCCGCGGTGAAATAGTACGGAAAAATTTTTTGGCACAGCGACTCCATGGCCCAAGGGTCTCCACGGCAAAAGGTACAAATATGTAACTCTCTGTCAGAGAGGCATATTTGAGCCACTTACCGGTTTCAGCTTTTTCTGCTGCGGCTCCCGGTCTTGATTCTGTCAAATTAAAATATAAATATAAATAAGTCGAACTTACAAGAGGTCGCCTGCGATTTTTCTGTTAAAGTTCAGTTTTTCAAATAACTTTTTCCCATGTACCTATCAAACATACTTAGAGAAAAAGTTATACAATATTCTTCAAACTCAATAAAAAAAGCACATACCTACCTGTTATAATTTGTATTACCTCGTTGGCCCAATGGTTAGCCTATGAAAGTTCAGATCAAGAGACCAAGAGGTCTTGGAATCCGGGGTCGGACTATGAAATATTGATGTTTTCTTTCCCGCAATTCACAAAAAAATCCCAGCCTGAAGTTAAAAAGGCGTTACACCCCTGTGCCACGGAGAGCAAGTTAAGCCGTCAGCCCTGGTAATTATATTTAAAAAAAATATTACCACCCTGAGCAAAAATGTTAATACTATTAGATATGTCACTAGCGCGTCGAAACTGAGGCGAACAGATGTGGATAATTGTATTAATTTCATTTAGTCGCATAGTAATCAGCGAAAGTTATTTAAACAAATAATATCTATTTCTACTACTGTGCAAGTTGTGTGTTCAGGAAGTATAAAAAATATATACATAAATATATAAATTATATAATGTAAGAAAACATAAAATTTTGCATGTGTGCGCTCATTGGAGTAGGTACCTAGCTAATTCCGGATCAACTTTTGCGGTGACTTTGTAAGCACGTAACATATGTATAATAGTATAAAATCGTTGACCCTAAGCCCGCCAACCAGCAAGGCAACAGCTTAATGTGTCTAAGCGTCATATCTCGAGAGGGGTCTACTTTGAGGAGGGAGGTCTGACCCTGTCATGGGACTGCAGTAAATGCTGATAATAATGATTGATGTCATTAAATCTACCTATGATAACATAAGAGATCCAACATGCAAACATATTTCTCCCTCGATCTCTTTGCTTTTTAACCGACTTCAAAAAAGGAGGTTCTCAATTCGACTTATGTTTTTATATTTTTGGAGTTTGCTCCTTAAGAATCGATTTTTCATATAGGTTTTTCATATATAGTCCCCGGTATGAAAAAAATATGGGCAGTAAAATTCGATGAACGAATGCCAGCATTAAGTTTATTGTGCGCTACCTCTTCTGCGCACCTTTCACCATACGCTGCCGCTATATGTGCACATGCGTGCGGGCGCGCCGCCGCGGCTTGCTGTTCCTCGGTTGCGCACCTTTCACTTTTTAGGCGTGGCTATTGAGACGTAGGTACATAATGTATGCTGCGGGGCAACATACACTTATTTAGACAGTCGATCTGTAAGATTAAATTCCATTCGCGCATCGGAGTTGACACACTTTTTTTAATGTTCGTTACCTCATAACTTCGTTTATTAACCAATTTTGAAAATTATTTTTTGATTGAAAGAGTATACTGCCAGATTGGTCCCATTTTATTTTCATGAAAATCGGTTCACTAATTTTGTGGTTAAATCGAAATAACTGAAATACGTCTTTGACGTCGGTTATTTTTTATGTTTAATAGATTATAGGTATTTTTGGCTGGTGGGAGGGTCCGGCCGTGGCTAGTTACCACCCTATCGACAAAGACGTATCGCCAAGCGATTTAGCGTTCCAGTGCGATGTCGTGTAAAAACCGAAAGGGGTGTGGATTTTCATCCTCCTCCTAACAAATTAGCCCGATTACATCATCACTTACCATCAGGTGAGATTGCAGTCAAGGGCTAACTTATAAAGAATTAAAAAAAATAGGTAGAATGGTTATTTGCGTATACGATGTATAGTATACGATATGTACGGTGTAACAAACATGATGCAAGGAAAAATAATACTAAAGAAATAAAGTTTGGTTATTTTTTATTACCAAATAAATAATAAACTCTTAGCAGTAATACAATAAATATCTACTTATATTCATTACAACTTGAATGGAATGTAGAATAATGTATTCTTTTATTTTTTTTCTATTAACAATGAATACGTATCGGCTACGGAAAAAAATAATTAAAACCACAAAATATTCGAATAAGTGTGTCTACTAAAATCTAACAAATGTATAAGTAATACTTAATTAGGTATATGATTCATACATATCCTTTAAAATAGTAATCAATATTTCAATCTACTGATTTTATATAGTTGTATATGTAATATCTTCAACTCAATCGATAGAATTGAAGATATTTGAAATATATTGCAATAATATATTAATAATATAATTTATTAAATAAAAATAAATAAAAACAGGACTGCCCTGCAAATTAATTAAAATAAATGTACCACTTGTAATTATTTTTATTTTACTTACCCTTTGACATCCAAATCAATTCAGTTATTTGGACGTTATGGTAGAATAAACAAACACTTACTTATATACGAACATAAAACAATACTCTTTTTTTTATTGGGCAGACGTGTATAAATATGATACAGCACAGCATCATGAAAATTAGCACACATTTCCAACATACTTTTATAAAATAACGTACTTTTCTCCCACTTGCTCGGAAAGCAGCTTTAATAGCAAGAGATACAATTTAGACCGGCCGCATATACTTCCGTTTTCCGTATTCGTTTTCCTAATGCGTTATTTCGATTTGGAATTCCGTGATTTACGCTTTAGGAAAATAATGCGTTATTTCGATTTAGAATTCCGTGAGACTACCGCAGACTTCCGTTCGGAAAAAAACGTGCGTATGCGTCAGTTAATGTATTTTATATTGATGTCATTCATTCGGTTTTCCGAACACTGAAAACTGATTCGGAAAACAAGTATATGCGGCCGGTCTTTGGCACTATCAGTTTATTTCGGTATGTTTTAGTTTCCTAACAAAATAAAGATATACTAGGTACAAGGTTAGATAGGTACAAGTTTCGCCAAAATATTTATTAAATTCCTGTCTTGACAGTATAGTATGCGGCAAACTTTGAGTTCGATCTGAACACAAAGCGTTAGCTGCGCCTGCGCAGTGTAGAAAAAACATATCCCATATTTGCGCAGTATTACAACTTCAAAACGGACTAGAACTACCTACTATTAATTATTTGAAGTATGTTTTAATATTCGAGATAGTTCGACCATGGATTTAATGTTAATGAGCATCCCAGTGAATAATGAACGAAAATTTAGACACCAATAGTCACTTACGCTCGAGTCTAAGTATAGGGCCAAGTGTAACTATGCATAATTCGATAGTCTTTATAAATCAGCCCCAGATTTAGGGAGAGCAAACTGGAGCTCAAGTCTAGGCCCAAAAAAAATAAACAAATAAAAAGTTATTAGTCAATGCGTCAAAACTCTTCCCTCGATCACATATTATATTTTAAATCAATTTTTAAACGTCAATGAAAAAGGATGCCGGTATCATCAACACCGGTTTGAAATAAATGTACAAACGGACATGTTTATAAAATCGTTATAAGCTACGTATTGTCACGCAAATATTTTATCTTTATAATTTTGTGGGAATTTGAAAAAAGGCATATTTGAAATGTTCATTTTATAAGATAGGACGTACTCCTATCCTAGGAAATATGCCTTTATCAGTTAAAGATACTGGTCGAACTGTTTTTAACAATACACTACTAAGTACTTAGTAATGGTTAAATACCTAATAATAAACACGTAACTGAATAACATTCACGAGAGCGTGTGCACAGTAGGAGTGCCCGTACAAATCCGCTCCGCTGATGGCCCCGCCGAACGCTTATCACTTAAACCATATACTTTGTTTATTTGGTCCATCCAACAAATAAGCGTTAAAACAACCAACTGACATCAAATACCCTTAACAATAAATTGACTATAAGGTACAATATTCCATCGCAGTAATATCAACTTCATTATTGCTATGAATTACTTTAGGTACACAATCAAAGAACTACAATAATAATAATTAGCTACCTACTCAACCTTAATCAAACTTAACTTTCAAATCGATATTACAACAATTTTAACTTTAAAAATAATATAGGTCATTATTCTAATCTATAAATTATGATATTATTATAACAAAAAAACCGCATACCTAAACACTCACGGGTATGTAAAATAGTGCCATTTTAGATTTACTCGTTTAAAACAAATTATATTTCACTACAGGCACAATTGTAGATATGTTGCTTTTTGAAGTAAAACTTCATTACAGTACGAAATCCGGCATAAAAAATATAAGTATACCCTCATCTGTTATTTATTTGGCATAAGATGTAAATAATAGAAAATATTCACTTCGACACATTGCAAAATGTTGCATCCGGATAGTAATAAAAAATACTAATAGATATATATTTTTTATTATATTAATCTACTTCCTCATTGGTTAATTTAAAAAAATCGTTTCCAACAGAATTAAAAACGTAAAGTTTGCCTGCTTTCACATTGCATCTGTGGGGTTGCCAGATATAAACAGTTGAATAATGTTATTTAATTACCATCGTCAGTTATTTAGTCGACGAATGTATCAAATGAAAGCTTATTATATGCTTAAATTAACAGTATTAATTTGCCATTGTTCGTGATTTTGATTTTCATTTAGATGTATTAGAAGGCAACCTATTTGTAATATGACACTGTGAACATTATACATACTTATAAATAACGCGTGAGAATATATTTCTAATGCCATACATAATAGTGAACTAAGTTCTAACTAGTTGGTGCCTTTATTAATTGCTGAAGGACCCCAGTTCAATTTTAAAGACATTTAAATTTAACACGTTAATATTTCTGAACTGCTTCATCGTCCCCGGTTACTACGAATAAAATAAAACTTTGCAAGTTAACGCGCGACTACCTGAGACTGAATCGTTATTTAATGGGAAAAAGATGGCAGTCATAGTCACAAGAGTGTATGACTTGGGATATATTGACCGTACCAAGTCATAAACCATTAATTTAATCCTATTTCCTATGAACCTATTCGTTGATATATAATACGAATATATAGCCTCTATATAACCTCTAATTTAAAATCTTTTTTAACAATTCAAGGCTACTAAATAAACTAAACCATCAATTTAATTTCTTGCATTGATTCTTGTGAAATCATTAAGTAGAGAAAAGTAGAGACTGTAAACTAACTTGAGTGTTATCCATGACTAGCCGATGCCCGCGACTTCGTCCGCGTGAAACTCGATGTAAACTTTTAACTACCCTTATCCTACCCCTACCCTACCCCTAGCCTACCCCTAACCCTTCCCTACTCCTACCTAGCCCTACCCTACTTTTCTGGTTCATTTTTTACACCTTGTGTCCGAAAAACCCAAATATCTTACGGAACCCTATTTTTTCCAAAATAAAATTTAGCCTATGTTACTTGTGCATAATGTAGCTTTCGAATGGTGAAAGAATTTTTAAAATCGGTCCAGTAGTTTTTGAGCCTATTCATTACAAACAAACAAACAAAGAAACATACAAACAAAGTTTTCAAATATTGTGTTATGTCTAAATAGTTTATTTATAAAACTATTCAAGGTTCTTAATGATCATGTGCATACTTGTACATAACAATATATTCAATATAAATTTAGTTTTTGTAGGTTCAATAACCGCACAAATTCGAAATTAGGCTATTGTCAAATTCGAAAATGTAAGTCAAATTTTCTTAACCAAAATCAATTGTAGCAAACGTTCATTAAATTATCAAAAATATAATAATTTTGGCTTTTCTAATGCACATAATGCGTGCAAATAAAATTTTGTACATAGGCACATTCTTTTTAGGTACAAAATATCACAACTTATGCTATACCTAAGACTGCCTGTACACCAAAGCAGAGCGAGGGAGCGTAGCGGAGAAACGGACTAAAGCGGAGCGATGCGTACAGTGTCTGTCCACCGGAGCGAAGCGAGGTTGCGGAGCGGAGTTGCAGACTATGTTAAATAAATAAATGTTAAATTCAACTTATTTAACCCCGCTTCCTTTTCCCTGCTCCGCTTACCGGTTTTGTATGACTTTTTAAACTAGTTCGTAAGTCCTTGTCCACTTAAGAGAAGCGGAGATTTTGTGCAATCCTATTGGTTAATATTTCTCCGTTTCTCCGCTTCGGTGGACTGGCAGCCTAATTCAGATTTTACGTCTTGTCTATATGTATAGTCTATATATAATAAACTTTTATTATTTAATCTAGCAATTCTTTTATATTACATTATTCGTATAAGTATAATTATTAGCTAGGTTAATATTTTTTTATATTTATTACAGTTTTTACAGATAGGTAATTAACTACCTACATACATTTCAATTCGAATATGGTCTAGGTACATTATTAAGCTATTCGTTAATTAATATAGACGAATCGACAAAATGCATATTATCAACATTACTGGTTATGGATGGATGATTATATTATTAGTAACTTAATTGTGAAGTGACTATGAAAGACTTGGTTGAGTAAAGAAATTGAAAATTAGTAGGAAGGCTGTATTTCGTCAATTTAGCTAAGCCATAACCTATTCCGCACATTACGTTACGGCTAACACGACCACGCACCAGTAGCTTGTTAGGTTATCGTAAATTTGAACCAGGGCAACGGTTTTCAAACACCATCCAAAGGAAATTTACAACAAAATTTGAAAATACATCTATTTTTAACTTCTGTATATCGTGTTTATTATTCCAAGTCAGTTATCATACAATAAATATTATTTCAAACCATAACAATAAAATGTGTATTAATTTTATAATTTGCCACTTCTTGAACATGTATATTATAGTGACACCGTAACATATCTATGTTTCGGTGTCACTATAATATATCCAGGCAGCCAAGTTGAACACATTACTATCCTAGATTATATCTCTGTGAAAATTTCATACAAATCTTTTCAGCCGTTCTGACTTGATTATCGTTTCGGTACATTCCAACTTACACATTTATCATATTAGTTGATAACAATACCATTACACGATACGTACCAGTAATATAAAATGGCATCTCGAAATTTGGTAGCCTAAAATTAACTTTACCCATGATATCTTAATTACATGATATCTTAATTACAAATGGCGAGGACACTATTATTATTATTTATATAAAAAGTGTAAATAATACTATAATAATAGGCACACCGCACAAAGTAGTAAGTACCTATTTTAGTTTTCAGTGAACACTTAATTGCAGCGAGCGTTACTTAACCTTTTTACAATATTAAACCATAAAAAAATATGAAAAATAATGTAAATAAAACCCGTAATTTCAGGCCTTGGTTAAATCAGTCAATAAAAATAAATAAGCTGTGAAATAAATTAATTATAATACTTATTGGTTTAAGATCTAATCTGAGAAGAGAGTTGCTGTAGCGTTATTCTGAAATATTTTTTATAACTCGACGGTGTGAATTGGGTTTCGAAGAACAGTTTCGAATTCGTCTCTGTCTTTCTCTATCTATGGTATGGACTAGACAGAGACGAATTCGAAACTCACAATGTCGAGCCAAAAACTTCGTTACAGAATAGTGCTAATGTGATATGAAAGCATGGTGGGTGAGAAAATTCAATGATAAGTGTAGCTTTTTACCTTTTACCAGCAGGGCCAGTTTATCGTTAAAATTAAAAATTAAAAAAAAATACCCTCATTAAATTTTTTAGCAAATTTCTTTGATCTGCTAAAGGTAGGTTGACAATTTATATTATATCTACAAGTGGCACATCGTAAAAGGGTGAGAAGTAAATTTAGCATAAATAAATCGCTTAACACCAGCTGATAAAAACTAAATGCTCCATAAATTCATAATACCATTGACTTCTTATAGATTTCTCTGTAATCTTTACAGCAGGGATATATTTTTCCGTATTTATTTTTTAAATTTTAAGCATAATAGTTTTGACGATATTTGTAAATCAGTGGTATTTATGGTTTAAATTATTAATTTAAAGTAAAACTCCAATGGCAACTTATAAATCATATTCTCATATTTAGTCAGCAGTCAGCGGGACAGATCAATATTTAAGGTTAAGTAACACTGCAAAACATAAAGTTGATTTACTAACATAACCATAAATTAAGAGTAGATACAATTGACTTCAATTAATTTAAACATTTATAAATTCTTGACTATATTTCATACATTAACGGATTTCTTTGATGCGGGCACTCTCGGTGATTTTGAATACAGTTTTTTGAACATGTCCTGAATTTGGTTGTCAGGGAAGAGGTTGCATAATGTCACTGTGGCAAAAAGAAATGATAACTATATCACAACAGCTTGGATATATAACTTGGGAAAAAAAAGATTTTATATACAAAGTCTAGAACGTCTCTTAGATTGCGTATTCAGAGAACAAATTGCATAATGTTAGAAAGACAAAAACAAATCATAGTAATAATTGATTACAGTTACTTGAACATGTCCTGAATGTAGTTTGTCAGGGAACAAGTTTCACGAAGACATTGTAACATGAAAATAGCTGCTGAAATGTGTCCTGAATTTATTTGTCGAAGAACTAGTTGCACAATATTACAGTGACAATTTATAACCATTTTAATTTGAATCTCTAGAAACTATGATATAGTAAAAGATAGATAGATATCTAAGATAAAAGAACATAACATACCTTCAAGTAATACAAGCAACAATCTCCTGTTAATCTCTTGCGTTTGGAATAAGTCAAATACTGTGAGCAGGCCCCGACGTGCCGCATCGGTGCCCACTATATGTCTGAGGTCATCTAATAACAAAAGATTTTCATTATTATATGGGGAAATAAGTATCATTATTTTCGAAAATATTTCCATCTTCTAGAATAAAAAAAAAACTAACATCTTTCAACTTCAACTGAAAATGTGAGTCTCTCGAAATTGCATCAAAACGAATTCTTCTCAAGCGCCAATACGTCAGTCATATCTTGAATAGACGCAACTGCATTATTTTTTCACAAAATTTTATAGTATGAAAGATCATGCAGATGCCCACTTAATAGTAAGTGGAACTGGAAAACCTATAAACAGTGTAAAAATTCACAGGATACGCAAGGAACGTCTTACAAAATGCTGCCCTGTATTCATCACCTGGAAGCGTTGGTGTTTAGCCATATATGCAGAGAAATCGTCGAGGACAGAACTGTCAAGTGCTATTATTTGAGACGTATAACTTAGCAATCTATGTATTCACCGTGCGGGTGCCGGGTCCATCGCATTGCAGAAAGAAAAACTGCGAGCAGAGCCCTGGACTTGTGACCAATGGACGTAGGGTTAAGGAATCCCATGGGTAGATTAATAGGTTGAGAGAACAGCAGGAGAAGGGGAGTGCCCCCTGTTGTTCTCTCTACCTAGCCAAGGAAAACAATACGATCGGAGAATTAAACCGCAAAAAATCATCCAGGACACAACACTCAAGTGCTATTTGATGCATAACGTTACCAATACCGTATCCTAAAGTTGAGAATCTCTGATTACTATACTAAAAATGTATCAAAAGAAAAACCATTCGTGATCCATTCCATACTAACCACCAGAGCAACGAAGTGGTTAAAGAGAGAATACATAATATAACAACTATAGCGAAATAGACTAAAAATGGTTAGTTTTCAACACGAACGTGACCAATATCGAAGGCAATATTTTAAAAATCCAGTAAATTAGTATCAACCACACAATAGCGTGTCTCATATCGCATTGATAAAGCCCGAAACATTTGGCGCGTCGCCAAATTAAGAATCGCGTAACTCAACCATGGTTCAACCTCAAAATTCTATATCCGGAATTTTCATTGAATTAACGAAATGAATTTTTATGCTCATTCATATTGGCCGCTCTTTCATGTCGTGTCGAAAGATTGTAAGTGGCTTTGTATCTGTTGAATTTATATCAGATTGCGGCACAATGGATTTCAGCTTATTATTTAGGTTAATAAAACTATCGCAGGAAAAAGTATCATAAATGATACCTTTAATTAAATGGTCCATTTTTTCGCGCTTTTATAATCTACTGCAGGAAGTCAATTTTTAATGCTGTAGATGCTCTAATTAAGATCTGATTTATGACAAATAAAACGTATCTAACATCCTTTACATGTAAACGCCGCCCTTGACTTTATCCGCGTCGAACTCAACTTTCAACCCCTATTTCACCACTTTAAGTGTTGAATTTTAAAAATTCTTGAATCACATTTTAAAATTTTGTTGTTGAGAATGAAGAACTTTCTATACAAACAACCTATATTTCACCCCCTTCTATTTTTATTTTAGGATCATAAAGTACCCTATGTTTTGCACCAAGGTCCCGTTTACCATTATACCAAAATTCATTTTGATCGGTTCAGCCGTTTAGCCGTGAAAACGTAACAGACAGACAGACAGACAGACGTACTTTCGTATTGATAATATTAGTATAGATTATAATAATTACCTGAGGCTGCTGATAAAAGCGCCACTTTAGCAGCAACCCTCGTCCTAGCTTTCGTGGCGGCGTCTCTCGAAGCCGCGCTGGGGTTGTTTCGATTCGTCAACCACTGTCTAAAAAATAACATTTATTAAAAATCCTCATTCTGCAATAAACACAATAAAATTGGACTATTTTTTATTTATATTTATGCTCGATACAATAATAAAACTGTTCGTTTACTATATTAATAGCACAAATTTATTGACACATTATGTAGTTTACAGTACAATTATAATAAAATAACTGCATGCGTTTTTTTTACTAGAACCGAATTACCGCATTTTTATGCGGTAATTCGGTAAATTAAAATTAAAACCAACGAAGGTAATAATAGTTAGAATAACGACTTTTATGTCAGAGATTATTTACATTGTAATAGAAAAATATATGCTGACTGTCCTATTGGATATTCGTTGTTTAGAGCTCAGAACCATCTTGATCACGTCAACTTTCAAGCAAATAAACCTCATTATAATCGGTCCATAAGGTTAAAAGCTACGATCTTAGAGAGGTTTTCGTGAGGTTAAGGTAAAGATTCATTAAAACTTACTTGAAAGTTTTTAAGTATTGCACCATATTCCTTGGCGATGTCAACGACGAAACGAATTCTAACACTTTTCTGAAAATATAAATTACAGATTAACTTAATTATTAATATTGTTAATGTATACTGATATTATAAAGCTAAAAAGTTTGAACGCACATCCCAAACACAAGTCCCAGAAACTACTGTGTCGTAATGAAAAATCATTTCACTACTAAAAGCTCATTGAGAAATACGCGGAAATTTTCCACGAAAATCGTGCACGCCTTAAGAATATATAAACTTTTGAAATACAGTACAGACGCGGCGGGAAGCAATTTTTTATACTATGTTAAAAATATAAGATAAAATACAGCATACTTATTAACGCGGTCAGCGATGATGGTCCTAAGCGGCGCAAGAAGTCGTCTCCTAAGCCACAACCCTCGGATTCCCAAAACCTCTTCCAATAACCGCAATGGTACACTTTCATCGCTATCCTGATAAAATAAATAAATAATAATAAATTAAATTACATATTTATATTTCTGTATCGGTCTATAAAAGATCTCTATAGATGTTCTAAAGAAACTTGCATTTTGTGTTAGTAGTATCAATTCCCAAATTGTCGAATATAATTTTATAGTGAGATTTTTAAACATGCTATTTGAAAATCAGGAAATTGTACAGAGAATCAAAAAAATTTGCTCGATTCCTGCAGGAATGAGGTAATGCCAAAAGTGCTCATAGTTCCGTATGCCGCCCCAAAAATTTATTAAGGCTGACTAATAAGATAAACATATTGCAAATTTCTCGTAAAGAGTCAAGGTCATCACAAATAAATTAGTTCTATAAAAATGATTTACTAAAACATGAAATTACCAATAGTTTTCGAGTTAATTGGATTTGAAGGGAATTTGACTTACATCTTGAATATCAGATGAACTTCCAACCTTGAAGTTATCGTAACTGTCACCACCTTTTCCTTGAAAGACCTTTGAAATTCCTGTACAAAAAACAAATAACTTTCATTTACTTACATTAATTAACCAATGCCAATAGAACATGTTGATGGCTAGGACCTTCTTTATTAAAAGCTGAAAGATGGTATGTCCATCCTTAAAAGGTAAGTAGATAGGGTACAGGTAGACAACTATGGACCGATGTAGCCTTAGAAGATGGCAGGTTTTAAGTCTTCAGATCTTCTGCCTTCAAGTACGAAGCGTAATTCTCTCTATATTTTCCTCTGCAATATTTGACAAATCTTGTCGCCAATCAGCAGTCAGAAAAACCCAGTTAAAGATCAAATTTTAAGGTTCTCTACTAGTTAAATATAATGTTAAGATATATATTTACCATCCATAACTCCATCCACAGTGTTAACAAATTGGTCGGGCATACTTTTCAAAGTTCTCATTCCGGCCTTTATAGAATTCACTAGAAGTGCATCAATCTAAAAATTCAATTAATTTTATTATAACCTATATACCTATAATAAAACTGTAACAGGTGAAATTCTATAAATAAAAGATGAAATGAAGATATTTTGAAAATTGTAGTTGGAGGGCATTATATTAACCATGGCATAACTTCAAGAGATCTTTAATATTAATGCTTCACAGGATAATATAAGCCGATAAGGTACCGAACGCCTCCCACGGGCCGGCAAAGTCGACGCGAGACCACGGGAGATGGTGGATTGTCTTGAAAACCTTTAGCCTACTTAAAATAATTGAATTTAACTTGGCACTCCTTACTGAATTTCCATGTCTTTCCGTCTGAGTTTCCGGACTGAGAAATCCTCCCAAATATTCCATGGACAAGAGAGTCATGTATCGCGCATCCCGCGATATGCTCGTCAAACTCTGCAAATAATTGTTCAGCGTACGCTTCCGACTCTCTAGTACACTTCTTGATGTGTTCTGAAATGTCTTCTTTGCTGGAAACGGTAGGTGACCTAGCTCTGGCCACTAAAAAATAGAGGATTTATTTTAAAAAGTAAATTGACGGCAATTCTTTACATGATCGAGCAATGTTTATTTTATTATTTTGCTCAAAATACGCCTAACGCTAACAGTCTGAAAGAAATACTGGAAAAAGCGTCTAGGTTATTTTACCAGACTTTTTTTTAAAGGTTTGGCACAAAAAAGCAAAATTATTATTAGCTAGACTATTCCTAGACTGGCCTGTTTCTAGTCAGTTTTAATTTGAGTCCTTTCTATTAGTACTATAATAACATATTACAGATTTACTATAATTAAAAAGGATAGACCCCAAAACTGCTGATTTTTCAATTTTAACTGATTGTGACTTCTGATTGGTTGTTTCAAGAATAACTCTTACACTGATGTTGTCATAATTTGGTTGAAATGGTGGAAACGTAAGAGTTAAAGTCAGTTATTACCTTCTCTTTAATGGCAGCATGTAGATCATAGAAGTCACTGTACCGCCTGTATATGTGCCACACTTCGTTGTCGGATGCTCTCGTCACTGCGATCGCGTATATCCCAAAAGTTCTACCTTTATCCTGCACCAGCGCTAATCAAATAAATGATTCCCATTTAAAAATGACGACTAAAACGTTTGAACAAAGAAAAACTCGTAATTTTATTAACTTTAATTAAAAAACTTTCATCGAGACTGGAAAGGCCTTAAGATACGAACGCACGAGCTATTGATGTTTATTTGCATACTTCTTTAAAATAATTCAAATATTGAAAATTAAAATTTTATTAAAATCACAAGAGAATAAATCTTTCTTTTCCGGAACACGGTTTGTCCATATAAAATATAGTATAGTGCCACAAACATTTTTGACCAGCTGGCCATAACTTAAACTAACGCAATGAATTTAAGAACAAACGTTGCGGCGGTCGCCATTTTGAAAAAAAACATAACCCTTCTTGCAGTCGGGTAAAAATATTAAACTAAAATCCATTGATCTATTAAACTAAATCGCGACAAAAGCGACACCCTCACCGGGCTCGATTATTGTGGCACTAAAAGTTATACTGACAGTAGATTGTAAGGCACGGAATTCTAACAAAACAGAAGCATCTTTAAAATTATATCTATAATTAGTTGCTAAGCAACGATGCGTTCCGCCTCCTGGATCACTCCAAATAATTTAACAACGCATTTCTGCACTACTGACGTTCCAAATAAACTTCCTAAGAATGGAATTATATTTGTATTATATAACATCTTACCCGTTTCAATGATACATGCAGACAATGGCGACATCATATTCTTTGCACTCTGACTTATTGCCGAATGCGATAGGGATAAACTGCTAGTATTTGCTGATTTTAGATTCGATGGACCTAAAACAATCAGAGGCCATGTAAAATGAACATATTTGCATTTCTCAGCGAAAAAGCGATGATTCCAAGCTGCTAAGCCACCCTCCCAGGTGTGTATTCAAAGATGAATATCAGTGGACTGACAGGTTATTAGCCTTTGTTAGATATTTTTAAAGTTAAAGTTCTTTATGCACGTTTGACTTGGGGAGTTAGTTAGTGAATGCGCTAGGAAAGGTGTAATCGAGCGAGGTTTATGCTGCCATCTAATGGCATTGGTAAACAGTGTTTGTTATTTTAAACTACCAGTAGATGGCGTTTTTAGAGAACTTTGAAACAATCCCTTTTTGGTCACTTCAAGAACTCTTAGATGACGCTTTGTTTTTTTTTAATTTTAGAAAGATTTAGAGGACAGTCGTTTATTATTTAGAATAATAATAAATAATACCTAGTTCAGCCAATGTTTTTTCATTATTATTACAAAAACTACCTCTACTCTCCTACGTTGTATTACAGTAAAACGTAAGAGGGTACCATATGGGCAAATAAATAAATTATACCAAAATGTATATTAAGTCTAAACGCACCTGCATTGTCATTAATCATTTTTTGTGCGAAGCTGCCCACAATATCTGACCTTGACCGATTGTGTCTGGCTCCAATGACCGGTAGGAACATATCACCTGCAATGTGGGTGGCTATTCAATTAAATGTGTAATTTAACTACAAGGACTGGTCATATAGACCTTCTATATGACCTTCGACGAGCAAAAAATTCGAGTTACAATAAATAAAACAAACAAGTTTTACATATATACTTATGTAAAAGTAACTTAGCGATCTACATACGAGTAAGAGAATGTCTTAAGTGACTTTTAAAATTTCCCTGTGAATTGAAGTACCCACAGGGCACTTGAATTTTTATGCCTAACTTTTTGGATGGAGAAACTGAATCCAGCTTTTCAACTAAAGTCTTCATCACTGTATACAAACTAAGAAAGTGGCAATGGGCGGAGCACATAATTCATAGAAGTGATGGACGGTATCTCAAGGTGTTTGAATGTTGACCCCAAGGTCAAGGTGGTTGAGTGTGCGACCCCCCAATAAAGTCAAATAGTCAGGAAGACTTAATTGGAAATCCATCGTTGATGTAATGATGATGATACAAACTACAGAATACTTGGTAAAGCATAAAAATGTCTACCCACAGGTTCGTTTAGGTATCGTGTGATTCTTGTTAATGAGGTTTCTTCGGGTTAGGGAACGGGGAAAGGTTGAGGACTTGTTACTGATGTTGCCTTTGAACTTCGTTTTGTTAAACAGCTTTGGCAACTGGTTCAAGCAGGTTTTCATTATTCGTCTGCATTTGTCTGTTGATCATTAGTTAGTAACATTTTGGAGAGTTAGTATTTTTAATGGTACAAAGTAAACAAGAAAATAAGAAAGTATAATTTTTAAATTAAATATTCTTATATTGATTCCAGTGTTTACTTACCAGCATATTTTGGAGGCTCCGGTTTAGTTTCTCTTCTATTTTCACTGAAATAAATAATAACAACTAAAAATATAATAAGTAAATTTAACAAACTTATATTATATAATATAAGAATAATTTGTAAAAGCAAGGAAAATGTGTTTAATGGTACAATGGATTTTTTGTATGTTTAATTTGTTTATGTATATTTGTTTGTGCAGGCATCACTATTTTTTAAACAAATGAACTATTTATTCAATCAGACTACGTTTCATCGAAATCGGATATCAATAATACAAATACTAATACTAGTAATTTTAAATACTTATATTTACAGTACGTATTTGCTTACCTATTTACCTCATTTGATTCGCCTTGCTCACTGTCCATCATAAAATCTGCTTGCCAAGATGGATCATCCTAATAGGAATTTAAAATAGATTATTCTTCAAGAACACAAGAAAGTGTTGTAAAATTTAAAGGATCTGGATGTGATCTATATAGGATTGTATCTAAATAAATTTATGTTTAGATTATTTAGGTACAGTAAGCCTACTCCTAGCATACGTCAAGGACTTATCTCCTGAAGTGAAAAGTATATTGTCATTTATCGAGCAATAGTGCAGAGTTTGTCTCTTTCGTTCAAATTGAACGAATTAGAGAGATATTTTTACTCCTGCTGCTATTGATCTACGTTTGTCTTTCTCTCATCTTGAGATATTATGTCATTGCGTCTTACGCCTACAGATTACTATTAGTTACTTACTGTATATAAAACTATGCCAAGCAAGTTTCTCTTGCTATTTAAATCTCTCTTACTGTGATTAGGAGAGCTAGGAAGTGTAATAGCAAGAGAAAGGTTTTAATTTATCATAAAGAGAAGAAGAGAAAGGTTTAATCCTCTAAGATATTTTAGTTGAAATTCTCAGCTCAGAGTTGGGAAGTTGGTGGTGTTCACCGTGCGTAAAAGAGCACGTTAAGCCCTCGATTCAGTCATTAGCATTTACATTATCACTTTAAGGAGCAGGGTGGTGGGCTAAAACCCCATATCTGCTCTGCTACAAGAAGGAAGACCTGGTCCTGTAGTGGACCGTTAAGGATGATAATGATGACTAACCTCTAAAGCGTCGCTCACGCACTTTTGCATGTCATCGAAGCATGTGACAGGATTGTTGGTGAATTCCTCGCCTTCGGTGGTAATTTTACGAACTAGCTCCGCGTGACAGTTCTCAGGCGCGCCCAGTATGGCCGCTCGACTCGGCGACAGAAACGTGTCGCACAGTTCCAAGGCCGACGATCGGAGGTTGTCGATTACGGCTTTCGATGTTTGTGGGGCGTCTAAAATCGTTTACATGTAACTGTGTCATCATCTTTTTCAACCCATCAGTGGCTATGGCAAGGTTTTTAACTAGGGTATGCACTATAAGCCAAAATTGCAAAATTCCTTGTCCAACTATCTTCTTTGAGTATTTAGTTTGGTTTGAATTATGTGCACACCACTGCAACAGATATGCGGCTCACAGTTGAGAGGGGTTAGGTCAAATAGTCCATCACGCTGGCCTAATGCGGATTTGCAGACTTCACACACGCAGATAATTAAGAAAGTACTCAGGTATGCAGAGTTCCTCACGATGTTTTTCCTTCACCGTTTGAGACACGTAATAATTAATTTCTTAAAATGCACATAACTGAAAAGTTAGAGGTGCATGCCCTGGACAGGGTTCAAACTTACACTCCCGGAATCGGAGGTAGAAGTCATATTTACTGGGCTATCACGGCTCATATAACCATATAACCATATAAATAATTTTTATTCAAAGGTAACTTGGCAGAATTCTATAGAAGCAAAGATTTTAAGAAGTCTATAGAAGCAAGACAAGTTTTTAGGATTTTTCCTGGAATGAATATAAGAATGCAGCCCAGAATAGATCTAGTTAGTATTTAAATAACTAAATTATTGTTTCGGCCCTATGCATCCCTTGTAAAAGAATATTAAGAAGAGATTGATATCATTTTTTCTGTAGTAAAAGAAAAAAAATATTTGAAAATACACATCACACAGAAAAACTAATGAAATACAGCAAAATCATGCAGTGTGGATACAAAATAGTGTGAAATGGTCCCAAAAGAGTCTCCAATCATCACTATACTGTGTAAAAAAGGGCGAAGCGCTGATCTTCCCTAAAGCTCCTGAAGTGACTTTTTATACTGACGGTTAATTTTTCCTATTAAATATTATTAACAAATATAATAACAACTATCATTAGTTGACATTTCAAGCCACCCAATATTAAGTATAATCCTCAGAGCAACCAAAAAAATAGAAGAATAGTTTTATTGCAGCTTTAAATACAATAAAATACCTGCTTCATTTAATTCGATTTCTAGTAAATACTGCGCATTAGACTTCCATGCAGCGATGGCTCTTAAAAATTTTAATGTCCTCATGACTTCTTCGGAGACTCTTGCTGTATTACCACTGTCCGATGTACCTACGAAATAACGAAAAAATACCTTTAAGTATTTTTACCACAGCAAATATCGGCTTTGTTCCAACTTCACCTGTAGGCTTGACAACATATCTCTTGACGAGAAAAGAACATATTGTCTACTTTATTGAGTTGATTAAAGCTACCTATATTTTTTTTATCTATATCTGTATCGTCATATCGCAACGAAAGAGAGACCTATATTATCGATTTCGCTGCTATTGGTCGACGATATATCTTGTTGTGACAATAGGTCTACTGATGCAGGCTAAATAATTACTCAAAAGCAAGTAAAAGGTGTTATGTATGGTATTTAGTGACATACCCTTTTAATACTTCAGACATTTAACAACGGATACACAGACAGATACTCGTAGAAAGACCAATAGATAGATCATTCCTTAGACGCTAAAACTCTATGTGGGTCAAGGTCTACCACATTTCTCCATTCATTTCTTTTCTTAACGTTTTTTTCCCAAACAGCTAATTTTACCATTTTCTTTAACACAATCTAGTCATCTTTTTTAGGTCTTCCTTTCAACCTTTTTACCTGTGGTAATCCCATTTTGTCATCACTTAAATATATAAGATTAATTATATATAAGATGATTTAATATTTTGTGATACATACCTTCTTGAGGTCCTAAAGTCGCTAGCCTGGCTTGAATTATTCTGCTTAAATACTGCAGAGAAGACAATTTCTGACGGTCTTGTAATTCCCATTCCCCTGCGCTGTCTCTTGAATGCTGCGAATTTTTATTATTTTTAAAAATTTATATAAGATTCTAACTTTCAAACGGGGCTGTTACTTTATGGAGTTACTTCATAGGCGCTGGCGTTTGGCGCGATGTACGACGTGGTACCATTCTTGGTTGGTTGGTAACTGATAATAATGGACTTCGGCTAATCGAATAAAAGAGTATGCTGTACATGAAATATGTTCTTAGGGCTATTTATTTTAAGAAATACTTGCCAATTTCTGTATATCCTTTTGTACAAGCTCCAATGTGGCATCTAATTCCTCGGCGTCCCCACAAGATCGAATCACCAGTAGAAACAATTCGGATGACAAACAGGAATCTCTGCAACACTGTTTTAACATATTTTACTCACGAACAAGGGAAAATGAACATTGATTGACGAAGATTATGACAGTTTTATCATCATCATCAACATCTTAGCAGCATAGATCAGCAATATTAATATTCTCTAGTAGCTTCAGAGATAAAAGCGAATAGGCAATCTATTTTTTTATGGGCGTCATAAGATGGCTCAGAGTCACACAGCGGGCGATGGAACGAGCTATGTTAGGAGTATCTCTGCGTGAACGAATCAGAAATGAGGAGATCCGCAGAAGAACGCCGCAAAGTCACCTACATAGCTGAACGAGTTGCGAAGCTGAAGTGGCAATGGGCGGGGCACATAGTTCGAAGAACCGATGGACGTTGGGGTCTCAAAGTGCTGGAATGGCGACCCCGCACGAGTAAGCGCAGTGTTGGCCGACTCCCCACCAGGTGGACTGACGACATCAAGCGAGTCGCAGGGGTTCGCTGGATGCAGGTGGCTCAGTATCGTGATGTTTGGAAGTCCCTACAAAAGGCCTATGTCCTGCAGTGGACGTCCATCGGCTGAAATGATGATGATGATGATGAGGCAATCTATTTTTTTAATAATTTGGAAAATATTTATTTATTTATTAAAATTGCAAAAAATGTATAATTGCAAAACATGGTAGATATTTATCTGGCCTGGCACTAAATAATAATGCAGGAAACCGGATTTTATATTTATTCAGATTTAATCGATAAATATATAAACTTAAGATATTGCAATTCATGTCTGAACATTATACTCACAGATCTAATAATAGCTCGGTTGATATTGTCGGGGTCACTCAACAAATTGATCAAAGGTTTCAAGACAATTGCAGACAACAAATCTATAAGGATTAATTTCATAGCGTGGCATTTCCAGGCCTCTTCTGGCGCGACGAGATATAAAACTGCTTCTGACACCTCACAGAGTAGAGCTTGAATAAAAATTTTAAATAAAATTAAAAAGTAAAAGTTTTTATAAACATTTACACACTATAAACACTATTAGATGTAGTTTATTTTTAATGATTGTTTGTTGTATTCATATGTCGATTTTTATCTCAAACAATCTCTGACTCTTTAGGGTATAATGTTGTCATGATATCTGGGAAAGGTATTATATTAACATGTATTTTTGTCTTACCATACTCTTTTTCTGAGTCAGTACAAAATGTATCGCGACAGATCTGTTTGTTCTCCATAGAACATTCCAAATCGAAAAATAGGTCCTTTAAATTGTTACTGCTTACATTCTCTGAGCTACTGTAGAATTTGGATTTCCCAAATGACTGTGAATCTGAAATATATAAAAAAGTCCATTATGTAGTATTTAAATTTTTATTACATAATCCGTCCATCCATTAAATCCATTAGAAATCTACAAGAGCAAGCCAATTTTACACACAGTTTTAGTGACAGTTACCTACTTGCTTACTTTCATGGCAAGTCTACACAATTTCCGTGTGAATAGTAAGTGTCAGCATTGTTCAACTCTTCAATCATCACTTGCTATTCTAGCTTGAATAAAATATATTTTGTACCTGGGCCCAAGGACTAATTGTTGAAAAAAAAACTTACAAATGTAAATCAACTTGCGAATTCTACTTTTTGGGTCAGTTATTAAATATAAAAGAAACTTATCTTTGACCCTCGCGTTTGATCGTAACTTGACGTATGTAGTTTATTTCGAGAAACTTTTTATTATTTTTTTTAATGAACGCTTTTTTAAGGTGTGTATTAATTTTGACATTTAATACTGTTTGCAGATCACATGTGGAACTGTACAGACAGAACAGAATGGGCAGACTATTTAGACCCACAAATCTGCTAAACGGTATACTCTAGTGGGTAGAGTCTGCCATGTACTAATACTACTTAATATTAATCATATATTGTTTCGTTATTTTACCTGGTGGCCATGTCAAGTCTGTTTCACTCTTGTTTCTTCTATGTATCTTCTTCTCGTCCTGCTTTTTTGGGCTTGGTTTTGAGGTCCCATTGACCTCTTTGGCACTTAACAACTGCAAGTGTTTCAGTCTAACTCTTGACTGCTTATATAGTTTCAAATGTATTGTCAACTCTTCAGGAAATCTTGTAGATAGTAGATGGACCCAATCTACACATTTCACTCTAAAATATTTATTAACAATCGAAATTACATGCATCTAACTTATAGTGTAAATGTTATTGATTGTTATTAATAATATATTTTATAATTTTTTTTTCCAGCTGGCCTAGCATGTGTCTACAACATTTATCGTAAATTGACAACCAATAGTGGCAGAGTTGGAATATAGCTGTCTCTTTCATCCCAACGAACTTACACCATTTCAGTAAACAGATTTTCATGGTAAATTTCGGCATTGTTTTGATAAATAATCTAATGAAAACATAATTCTATGGATACAAAATTGCAGATTTTAACAAAAACTATTTATATTTCTCAATGTTAATGTACTTTTAAAATATCTTAATAACATTTATCTTTGTTTCTATAGTTCTTGCTTGTAAAATTCGTCTTATCTATTAATTAAATACAAAGTAACTTATCATGTGTACTTTTAAGGTTAATAACTTTTTTATTAATTTCCAAGTACATAATTGAATAGATAAACTTTACTTGCAAGTATATGTATAAAAGAGGATTAATTAATGATATCATATGCAAAACTAGAGGTATAACTGATGATCCTTCAGAAATTTATTGTCCACAGAATAAAATATGGAAATTGCAAAAGAGATCTATAATGAAAATTAATAGTGGATTTAATATTTTTTATATTAAGAGCTCTTTGCAGGAGATTTTGTCTGTAGAATTACTACCAACAACCTTATTTCTTATCACTAGCAACATCACTGTTAACCGGTTTGAAAAGTAATGCTTCTGGCACAGTTAAAAAAACATAATATCAGCTATGCTATAGTAAATAAGAAGGACATTATAGTGGAGGTTGCTTTTGAGTATTCCCAATAAGACAAACCACTTAAGTGATTATGTGTCTGGTACATTTATATAATATTTTTAAGAAATTAAAAATCACGTGTCTCAATCGGTGAAGGAAAACATCGTGAGGAAACCTGCATACCAGAGAATTATCTTAATTCTCTGCGTGTGTGAAGTCTGCCAATCCGCATTGGGCCAGCGTGGTGGACTATTGGCCTAACCCCTCTCATTCTGAGAGGAGACTCGAGCTCAGCAGTGAGCCGAATATGGGTTGATGACGACGACATTTATATATGTACAATGAATGAATGAGGGACTTGGTTATATAGAGTTCTTATAAGCAATGGTTTCCACATGGTTCTATCCAGTATTAGCATAAAAAATTATGTGCTACCTTACCTATTGGCTATATTAGCCCCAGCAGCAACCACAAGCTTCTTTATAGAGTGTGTGGTAAATTCCTGGTCATCAGTAACAACTTCATACCAAGTTGCGACATAGTCATTGATTATGATGGAGATTATTTCATTGATAAACGAGTCAACAGTTTCACTGCCTGTTATCCTATTGTCAAACTTTGGTAAAGGTTTTTGAGTTTCAAATAATTCTAACACCTGAAATATAGGAAAATTTGATTGGAAAAAGTTAATTAAATGACAATAAAAATATTTAGTTAAATAAGCACAAAACATGTCTATATAGGCTTGTTGAAAATACTAAGTTATTCATTATTCTAACATGACTAAGGCAACAAGTATAAGGTTTTCCAAAAAGAAAAGCTATCCCTGGAACAACATATTAAGGGTTGTGTCATTGAGATCATCAGATTAGCAGTTGTATACTTGATTAAAATCAATTTAAAGATTTCACATTTAATTTTAAATATTGAGTAGGTATATGTTTGAATCCTTTAAATCTATGTAACCTGTCCTACAGACATGCTGTTTTAAATGAACATTCAAACTGTTGTGTGTAGTGTCTGTCATTTTTAAATGTAGTTATTTCTTTTGATTTTGATAGAAATTTTGATTAGATAAAACTGTACAGTTAAAACTGAACATTGGTAGCACCAAAAACACTCACTCTATAAAGAATTTGGAAAAACAAGATCAATTTGAACCATTGAACAGGTGAACTGTTCAGTTAAATTGATCTTGTGTAGTGTCCGTCAGATTTAACTGTACACTTTTATCTGATGATTTTGGTTGAAATTTGGATTAGATAAAACTGTACAGTTAAAACTGAATGAATGAATATCTGTAGCGCAAGTAACACTTACTCTATTAAGAATTTGGTTACATTAGACCAATTTAAATGACAATAATACATTCTTAAATACCTTTGTAGATTGTATTGAAAAGTTTGTCTGTTGCAACGGGTCATCCAAACAGTCAATATCAGCATTAAATACTTTCTTTGGATCATAGTTCAAGTAAAAAATTGTTAATACCCTGTAACATTAGATTATAAAAGTTTAATAAAGATAAAAGGCTTTACAAGAAACTACTAAAAATAAATTAAATGTTTTACTAATAATAAAAATAAATGTTCTTGTTATTTTATGATAATTTTAACTTCAAAAGCTTGAGAATAATTCAATAGAATAAAGTCATTTAATATTGGTCATGAATTATATGCTTACACCTTGATTATAAATATCTACGCACAACAGGCAAAATGTGGCTGTGTGGAAAGGACCCAGGAAAAATAAGAAGACAGTTTGATTATTGCTGCCAAAGGATAGAACATTGAAATAAATGTTTCTAGCAAGCCATTGTCCCAAGCATTGGTATTCAAATCATTATTCAGGTGAACCTTTTTGTTCTATAGTCATTTCTAACGTTTATCATATTATTATCAAGTGATGGAGATGAAGCATTTAGGAATAAGGGGATACCTATTATCCCAAACCAGAATGATATCTTTCTAGTCCAGAACCTAAACTAATTTTAATTAAAGTGTAATATCTGAGCATTGTCACTATAAAGTATGACATATTATTTCTACAATATACTGAGCTACTTACCCAATTATAAATGAAACGATAAACGTTAACAATGTAAGATATAGTCCAAAACCTAGTAAAGCTATAATTATAACGGAGATTAAACCAAACCAGCCTAAAACTCTCGTAACCATTTTTATAATATAATAGCAAACAGTTATTTTTTTGGATAAAATTTATTAGAAAACAATATCACGAGTGAAAAATTGGAAAATAAAAACAAAACAGAAAATCACAAATAACTCGAAATGTCAATGTCAAACTTTTGACATTTGTGATTTGACAATGATTTGTGTTTGTCATCTTCGTTTGATGTATGCATTCCTTTTCATGCACGTCCTAAAGTAATATATTATTTAAAAAATGTATAATCCCCAGTTCTATACGTTCATCTCGATCGGGAAATGGAACGTGAAATTTACAATACAAAAAAATGCATCGCCGCCCCGTATGTAGTACCCCCGTTATGTATGTATTTTTCGTAGAACCAAAAAAAAGAAAAAAAAAATGTATACTTCGTTTTGTTATTACTAATTTGAATCGCAATCGGGACCTCAGTGTATCAACAGTAGGTAGGCTGTTTACCCTTTAGAAATTTTTATTTTCTGTGAAAAAAAAATGAAAAACAAAATGTAACAGCATTTCATTTTATTGAAATACAACACGACCACGAGAACTTTCATGCAATAATACATTTTTACACTACTTACTTATTTTAGTAATACTACATAATTATTTTATTGTCAAACGTGTCAAATAAATAATAATATTATGAAGCGCCGACTTTTACCTGTTATGTATTTGTACGTATAACAATGTATGAGGATTTACTTAGGAAACAGAAACTCACTTTAATTGTTATTTTTATGTATACGTCTCATAGTAATTTAACGGTTTACAATAATTAAAAATGTTATAATAAGATTAAATAATAATTTGAGATAAAAAGCATTCACATAATGATTTAGGTACTATTAGATACTATATGATACACTTTCAGTAGGTGCTTGAACAATTAAAAATATTATTAGGTGCTTTTTATACAAATATCAATTAGTATAATATCGTTAATATTATCCAATTCCTTCGTAAAACATTAAATATTCTGAATTTTATTATTCTTATAATATTACTTAAACAATAAAACATAATGAAGTAAATTCCAATGTGCTGTTTATTGTAGTGACAAATTGGTATGAATCATACAATCTTCATTTAATTCAATTAAGATTAATGTTTTATTAAGATTTTTCATTGCTTACAAAATATTATCACATTTTATGCGCCTTTTTATTTTACCTATTATTATAAAATGCATCTTTTTATTCTATACAGATAATTAATTATTTTTACTCCATTTTGCACAAAAAGAAAGCGAAAATATTGTAGTCTCCACGGATGTGCTATATGTAGGGGATTTCATTCTATTTTAATTTTTAAATCGATTAATAACATCGTTTTTTTCATAATATTGATCATTCCTACTGACGCGTGGCGTTCAAAATCATTTTGTTTAACATCACTAAATAAACTTAAGTAACAAAAAAAGACACACTTGGAATTCACACTAATAAACACGCGACATCTAGAAAAATATTAGTCCGTGGTAGTCTCTAATTGATCAACAATTACATTTGTTAGATAGATCGTTTGTCGAATAATTAGATGATAAAACTCATGTGCTTATTTTTCATTGCCCCTCAGAGATAGGTTTTGAAGGTTTCATATAAATTAAAATAATCTTAGGTTTAAGTTATTAAAAGTTTTATTTTGAGAGTTTTATCATCCTTTAACTGGGGCAGTAAAAAAAACATTAAAACAGTCCAGTGATAAAATTATCTTCGCAACATAGGTTACTTGTGTTACGTATAAATACTTTGGTGTATTTACATTTATATAATAATTATTTATTACTGTAAATATTAATTTTATAGATAGTGCATAGTTTGAATACATAGTTATTTGCAGTACATACATAACAACATTTGTGACGTTAAGCACCAAAGTAGACTGAATAAGATTTTACAATAAGTCTTAAAGCGTATAAATATCTCATCATACTCATAGTCATAGATTCATAGTACACAATAAAATAAATTAATGTCCGGACGCTCAGAAATTGCGTTTCTGACAGGTCATGATCGAATGGGCGATGTAAGTTTGAACCGGCATACAAGGTTGTTGAACTGCGCTGTTCCAAGGTTATGCAACTGTTTGTCTTTGTAGTGATGAGACAAAAACGAGGCAATTGTAACTGAATATGATCGTCCCATTCGATCACGACCTGTCAGAAACGCAATCACTGAGCGGCCGAATTTTAGAGAATCTTTATACTCGACTAAACTGTTGTAACTAAATAGTACTAAACATACAACAATAAATATAATATGTATAATGGTATATTGTAAGTATTCAGATCTATCACATCTAACACAAAAAGTGATACTAAATATGATAATGGAACTTCAACACCTGACGTAATTTTAGCTGATTGGCTCTCTGTCCAACCTGAACACTTAGCTTAGTTCTCTTAGAACTAACTGAAGTTTAAATTCTTCTGAAGTTTCAATTCATTCTGAAGTTTTTATTCATTCTGAAGTTTCAATTCATTCGCATTAATGCAATGAACATGTATAGAAAACAGTAAACCGACTTACAATCGGCAACCAGCTTTACATCATGATAGGTTGATATTCCCATAATAAATAAAATATTGTTAATCTAACTAGACTACACATAAAGATGACGTTCCAATACCGTTACAAAACGTCGCTAATTACAAAAGTTTTTTTTTTATATTTAAGCCACAGAATACAAAATAATGATATAGCCTCGTTTTCAGCCAATAGAAGGTTGATTCAATTTCAATCTAATTTAAAGCGAAATTAAAACTTGACTGCTTGTGAACTACTTAAAACTAACCAAAAGCTGCATACATAGGAAATAAAGCTTGCTGCATACATAATGTCTCAAAAACTGAAACTCAAACATTACAAGACGACAACTTTTGGAAATATATGTCAATATTGTTATATGGTATAAATAATCTATACTAATATTATAAAGCTGAAGAGTTTGTTAGTTTGTTTCTTTGATTGAACGCGCTAATCTGAGGAACTACCGATTTGAAAAATTCTTTCAGTGTTAGATAGCCCATTTATCGAGGAAGGCTATAGGCTATTTATTATCTCCGTATTCCTACGGGAACGGGAACCACGCGGGTGAAACCGCGAGGCGTCAGCTAGTAATAATATAATAATGTAAAGATTGGGAGGCTGTGAGGTTGTTGGAGGTAATCTTTGGACCTACTACTGGTCTACTGAACGGATTTTGAAAATTCTTTTACCAATCGAAAGCCACATCGCACGAGAACAGGAACTACGCGGGCGAAACCACGAAGGGCCTGCTAAACCAAAAAAAAATACAAAATATATAAGAAAGGGAATACTGTACATATAACTACATATATATATACGTCATGGGTCCTAACCCCGTTTAGTATGCAGCTACCTGAAGCATAGCACTACCCAACTCAAAGCAAACCAATACACAGTAACGTAACAGCAGTACATTCAATTATAAGTTAATTACACTATTTCCCATAATCAACTCATTAAAAAAAAGAAGTATGTATCAACAATGAATGCGGTACACGCAAAACTGATAGCGGCCAAAATGATTTATACCTCTGCATACCAGTATGGTAGGTTTAATGACATAGCTATAAAAATTACAGCTATATATAGAAAATAAACATGGAATATAAATAATAAATAATTTTCTCTTCATAATGCGTTTCACATGCATACATATATTATGACAGTTCCATAAAATTTGAACCATCAATCAAATTCAGTGAACAAAAAAAATTAAAAAATAGAAGCATTTATTTAGATCTTATTATTTCTCTAAATCTATATTTAAATCCCATACGATACACACTGAGGATGCCAAATAGACAGATAATTAACAATGCCACATAACTTTATCACATCTTCATGATGGATATATTTCTTATGTTTGTACAAATATATACCTTGACATATATCATAAAAAAAATGTAAATGACAACCACCATACAATTTTTTTAATAATTTTTGCACAAATCCAAAACATCATGTTTCTGACCACTTTTAAATTACTAAAAATATTTAGATTCTCATTTCAAACTATAAATAATCTTGAAAATAAATTGGTATGCAATTTTCTCAATTTAAAATGTATAGCCGTTTTTAACTTAATACAGTTGTTTCGGAAACAACAAAAAATATACCAA
Source organism: Bicyclus anynana (assembly GCF_947172395.1). Classification (NCBI taxonomy): domain Eukaryota; kingdom Metazoa; phylum Arthropoda; class Insecta; order Lepidoptera; family Nymphalidae; genus Bicyclus; species Bicyclus anynana. The sequence continues at coordinate 6,078,956 of NC_069087.1, read as the reverse complement.
CAATTCCAAAAAAAAATGCTACATTTTTATTTCATAAATTAATTTAAAATAATCGCAACATGCAATAATATCAGAACTAAAGTACCGGGTAGTATTTTTTAGAAAATCTATTTTTTGGATGTGTAAACTCACATTACATTATGTTACACCATCCCATATCTTCTATTATATCTAGATTATTTCAACCTCAACACAAATACACTGTGCTAGTGTAGTATCTGTTAATGACCACAAAGGCAGGCGTCCACATATCAGCATCGTACGTATCTAACGCACCGCATCAAACGGATTTTTAATTTTCGTAATAGTACGATTTTTAATTCCAGTCACTAAAATGATAAGTGCACCTTTCACTGAAATGTCATTTTACTGACTGGAATTAATAATAATCGTACATATACGATTAATCTATACTTATAATAAATCTGTAGTGAGGTCAATTCTGTACATGAAATATATTTCCAAAATAACTATCAGGGGGTGATAATTGATCGATACTGATGCCAAAAATGCAATCAGTAAAATTTTTGTCTGTCTGTCTGTCTGTCTGTCTGTATGTTCTTTATAGAAACAAAAACTACTTAACGGATTTTAACGAAACTTGGTACAATTATTCAACATACTCCTGGGCAGGTTATAGTATACTTTTCATTACGCTACGATCAATAGGAGCAGAGCAGTGAAGAGAAATGTTGAGAAAACGGGAGAAGTTACTCAATTTTTTAAGCTTCCGTCGCGTGTACAGCCTTAATGGTTAAAGCTACATAGAAATCATGTATGACGGAAATGTTTTCCTTAAAATTATCTATAAAATCACAACAGCATATATATGTCTATCTTTTATGGTTGACTCACAATAACACGTGTAACTCCCGATAGCTTAGCAGTTCGGAGCTTTCTAATTATATTTGTCTACTCTTATGTTTATAACACTCATCACTTATCCCTAATAAGAAAGTTAACATTATTACCAATACAATAAAAAAAGAATCATAAGAATCGGTAAAGAAACACCAAAGTTATACATGAAATACGCTAAGCCATCGCGCGTGAATACTAATTCATGCTTTAAGGACTTTAAGGATTATTTTTGTGTAAAGGTTGCCGCGCTCGACGCGACTCGCGGTGGGAGGAATAAATAAAGAAGTGCAGCCTTAATGAGTAGGGTAGGGGTAGGGTAGGGGTAGGGTAGGGGTAAAGTTAGGGGTAGGGTAGGGGTAGGATAGTGGTAGGGTAGGGTTGGGGTAGGGTAGAGGTAGGTTAGGGTAGGGTAGGATAAGGGTAGTTGAAAGTTTACAACGACTTTCACGCGAACGAAGTCGCGGGCGTCCGCTAGTCTTACCTAAGATTATTAATTCCAATCAATAAAATGATATTTCAGTGAGTTGCACTTGTCATTTTACTGACTGGAATTAATAATCGTACTATAGATATAAGTTAAACCTTCGATGCGATCAGTACGATGCGGATCAGTGGGCGCACTTCTAGGACTTTCTATACAGAGAATACTAAAATCCGTTTGATGCGATGCGTCCGATATTATGCGGTTCTGTGGACGCCTGCCACAAAGTGTCATTATGAGTGCGACGTCAGTAGTCCTAAGATAGGCGCCACGACATATATCGTGAAGAGGACACGACATTGTGGACCAATAGCGTAGAACCGGAAATATCGCTATAAGAGAAAGCTATATATTTCGGTTCAGCCGTTATTGGTCGATCATGTCTTTTTCTTGTTCTCTTTACGACATATGTCTCAGCCCTACAGCGCTTGTACTAGAACACTGAATGTGAGGATGTAAAAAAATCTAGATAAACCCCTATGACCTAGAATGTACATTATGGTACAAATATTACAACAAAGTCAACAAGAATATCAACAATTATTGGACATAATAACTTTTTTTAAACAAACAATACATTGTGTTTGTTTATTTTTACACTTATCAACATAGCCGCTTTTATTTGTTTTGTATCGGCACTAATAGATAGGAAAAGTCACGTAAAGCAAATAAATTAACTAACATTGGAAGAATAAGGCTAACTATACTGTTGCATTGCATTTTTTGCCATCGAAATAAATATTAAATAATACTGGGACTTCGTAAATAGTAATTACCGAAACTGGAATTTAACCATCAATGCAATGCAACAAATTATATAAGTAGAAGATTTTTTAAATGCGCGTAAATACTACTTTATCTAATTCGTATTGAAAGAATTATTGGAAGAGGAATAGATATATAAACATCACCCAAATTGGGCAAAGTTAAATTTTAAGTTCTACAAGTTTGCTTTTAATATTCAGGGTATCTACTTTCAATAACCTAAAACTTCTCTTGACTTTCAGCTTACTTCATACGAGTATGGTTGTTAAGACATTTTAAAATGATTATTTTGTTTCCTTTGAAGACTTTCAGGGGCGTCAATTTCATTAACCAACTTGATTTCCCCTGACTTTTACCTAAATCCCCTGACTTTCTAGGATGTGGACACTCTGATATTATGTGAACACAATCAAGATTTACGTATTCTAACTAACTTGAAATCCCCTGAATTTTACCAGATTTCCCTGACTTTCTAGAATGTGGACACAGTTGATATTATGTGAACTGTCCACTGTCGGGATCAGCATAAATATGCTAACCAACTTGAACTCCCCTGATTGTTTTCTAAATCCCTCTGTTTCTAGAATGCAGACACTCTGTTATTATGTAAACAGTCCACTATTAACTTATGCTAAACAACTCGAAATCCCCTGACTTTTACCTAAATCCCCTGACTTTCTAGAATGTGGACACTCTGATATTATGTCAACAGTCTGCTATCCGAATCAGGATATGCTAACCAACTTGAACTCCCCTGATTGTTTTCTAAATCCCTCTCTTTCTATAATGCGGACACTCTGATATTACGTAAACAGTCCACTATCGGGATTAACTTATGCTAAACAACTTGAAACCCCCTGACTTTTACCTAAATCTCCTGACTTCCTAGAATGTGGACACTCTGATATTATGTAAACAGTCCACTATCAAGATTAACCTATGCTAACCAGCTTGAAATATCCTGACTTTTACTGGAATTGCCTGAATTTCTAGAATGTGGTCACTGATATTATATGGACTCACCACTATGCTACGCTAACCAACTTGAACTCCTCTGACTTTTAATTAACTTCTCTGACTTTCTAGAATGTGGACACCCTGATATTAAATAAACAGTCCATTATCGGGATTAGCGTATGCTTATGTCACTTGAGTGTCTGCATAACAAGTAGACATTTACACGTAATTGTTTCCCATTGAATATCTTATAACAATAAATTCTGAAGAGGAATTCTTAACAATAATATGAATATGAATAGACAAATGTGTGTCATTGGTGTCTGACGTTAGTCGGTTTTACTAGAACAAAAACTGTTAATATCTCAATGACTCAATTGAATCTAAATACCAAAACCCAAGATCCTAACGCAACATTTTATTTAAAGAGAGAGATTAATAATATATGTCAAAAAAAGGCAACTTTCACTTCCATCTATTTATAAAAATCTCTAAGTGAAATGAACATTTTTTTTAACAATACTTTCATAAAACCAAAACGTTTATAAATTTGAATGCGTAAATTGTAGGAACTATTGCTGTGATTACAGAAAACGACATTTTAAAGTTCGGAAAAGGAAGGAAAAGTCTCCTAGATCCCTATTTGGTGAAGAACAACATATCCTGACGAAATACATAGATGTAATAAAAAGTCATGCTCAACCGTGAGTTGAATATGAATAATGAATATGAACGCTAATAACGACAATGGACTGTAATTAACGCACAGAAAGGTAACCATGCAACTAATTGCCCGTAACTATGTTGACAAAGTGTAATTGGACTAGGCGAAGGGAATTTAATATCTAATTTAACACCATAGACGCAGATCTTGATCCAACGGTGAAATCCTTATATTGAGAGAACACGCACAACTGTAAATGAAAAACATATTGTCAAGACTTTCAATTAATGATAAAATATTACATAGGTAGGTAATTTGAATTAAAAAGTCTTTTCGAAATCTATACTAAACTCCGCGCCACAGAACAAGTCCCGTAGACGACCATTCAATCATTGTCATATGGTAATCGCGGTCTTATTGTCATTTGTGTAAGGTGCTGTTTTAGTTCAGGTTTTAGCCGCGGGACTCCAATCGTGGCGCGGAGTCTAATAATATTAAGCGGAAAGATTTGATTGTTTGTTTCTTTGCATTGAATAGGCTCTGAAATACTGGCCCGATTTGAAAAATTCTTTTACCAATAAAAAGCTACATTATCAGCGAATAACGTGAGCTATATTTTATCCCCATATTTCCCCGGGAACGGGTACTGTGCGAATGTAACCGCGAGGGATCTTCTTTTTTTATATTTAACGACATCTCAATAATTTAAACATTAGAGAAGCCAATGAAATTATATAGATGCAGAAACTAGGGGACCCCGATCAGCTTATCTACTATGATACTTGAAAACTGATAACCTAAAGAACTTATCATCCATCTATAGCCAATTAAACAGAGCTGTCGCGCTGTCGATATTGTTTATGCAATGCATTTATCAGAGATAGTATGGACAGATCTTAAGCCTAAATTAATTGCTGAAATCCTAGATAGGAAACATATGTTGTTAGAACTTGACATATTATGTATGATATATGACGTCACTGGCAACTCACGATTAAGTTTATGGTCAAGTCTGCAGTGGTGAAGATTAAGGCCGGCCGCATACACTAGTTTTCCGAATCCGTATTCCGTATTCGGAAAACCAAATGCATGAAATCAATATAAAATACATTGTATGACGCACATATACGTTTTTTTCCGAATGGACAAATTCCTCGCGTACGTAACGAATGCGACAATATACATTCCGAATGATGAAAAAACGTAGAATCTACGGTAGTCACACGGAATACCACATCGAAATTGCGCATTAGGAAAACGAATACGGAAAACGAAAACGGCCGGCCTAAGAGTAGTGAAAAATACATAATATGTATTTTTAAGGCCCATTTTGGGACATTTCCTTTGATATATTATTATATCAAAGGGAATGTCCCTAAAAGGGCCTTAATTATTTATTATTTGTAGGCGAGCTAATAGTATTTTTTACAGATAGAAAACACAAATTGTTGCTTGAAAAACATTTTTCAGAAATTTTGGAACCCGGATTAATTAAATAAATATTATTTTTTGTTTCGCTCTCTTGTCTGAAAATTAAACATAGACAATACAGTAAATGTGTTCAAAACAGCCAATAATAATAAGTGAAATTGAATTATTTCGAGATTTTTAATTTCGATATTTTTTTAACTGCCCATATTCCTTAGAAGACTTGACAATAAAGATCGTGGATAAATGCTCATTTTTTTATCAAAAAATAATAATTAGTTAACAAACTGTCGGTGCCAAGTTAAAAATATCTAAAAATCTAGCACATCCCGGAATTCGCTATGCATAAAAACTGTTAAACATTATTGAACAATAAACATTGTCGGTACCATAAAAACCGTTTTTATGGTACCAACATATTATTTGTATAGGACATGGGTACATATTTATCTTTCAACCAAACCGATAAGACGAGCTAAGCAATTAAAATATAAAATAAAATTACCGCCAAGGTCAGACAGAATGACAAGGACTTCAATTCTTATTTGAACAAATACTCTACACGCTTAAGTTTACACGTTTTTTTGAACACTCATTATATGCATGTTATAGAAACGAGTATGTTATAGAAACCGAAAGGAGTATGGAGTTTCATCCTACTCCTAACAAATTAGTCCGCTTCCATCTTAGATTGCATCATCACAGGTGAGATTGAAGTCAAGGGCTAACTTGTAAAGAATGAATGAAAAAAATATACAGGTTGCTCGGGAGTATTTCCCATCACTCTGGGGTTATATTCTTTAATTAATTAAAAATGTTCACGGAACATGTATTCTAAAATTAATATCTTCAGAGTAAATAATATTGCTTTTGTAAAAAGATATTAAAATGTGTCCCCTATACTCATCCTTATTCCTCCTCCTATTATTATAAGTTTGACGTTTTTTAAAAATGCAAGTTTAGATAAAGGCGTGTGTTAAATGGATAGTCGGAATTATTTGAATTACTTTGTATTAAAACATAAAAAGTTTTTATTTTTTAGTTAAATAAAAATTAGTTATGCAGTTCGGCTCCTATAAGTGAACTCTCAACAGTTGAAGTTATGGGAAATACTCCTATAGGCCTAGCATGTGCCAATCTCCAATCTAAAATGTTCCACTGATCCTGGACTATAGTACTTTATATTCCGACATTGACAAAATGGAACGTCTCACTGAGAAGCTCCTCACTTCTCTGCTACTGGTATTCAATTGTTAAAATGTCCCACAGATCCTAGACTATAATAGTCCTAGAGTCTAAAAGAAATACACAATCAGATAAAAGGTTTACCTTGTCTTTAAGCTGTTGACACATGTGCAATGCAGCTGTCAACATGAACAGCACATCACTCAGCCAGGGAACAGCACAGTCCGCTTGACACGAGTCGATCCTCATCGTCCCGTGAACTGAACTCAACTGGTATGCGACAAATATCAGCTTGTGGGACTGTATGTAGAACGATATAGCCAAGTCTTCTGGTAGGTTTGGTGAGAGGGCCTTCTGAAAACAAAATTTTGTAATGAATCTCCCTATACATACATGCGATTCTGATGTCATCATCACAAAACTTGTTTCTGACATAGATAAATGATTAATTTGTTCTTAATAACTGAACAACAACAAACTGCGATAAAAATTTTAACAACTGTAACAAGAATATGTACATTACTGCAATTAATAAATTGCAGCAATTTCACATGATTGAAAATCTAATTCGTTATTGTTTTATTTTTTGATTTTGATGACATTTTATACACAGTTAACTTATAAAATATAACTTGAATTAACGTGTATGATTATTTTTATTTCAATCGGGTTTTTTACAATACTCTCAGAAACTGAAAAAATAAACAGAAATTTATTTTTAACTGACTTCCAAAAAGGAGGAGGTTTTAAGTTCGGCTGCATGTACCTACTTTTTTTGGAGTTTTCTCCATAAGAATGGATTTTTTTTTATTCTTTACAAGTTAGCCCTTGACTACAATCTCACCTGATGCTAAGTGATGATGCAGATGGAAGCGGGCTAACTTGTTAGGAGGAGGATGAAAATCCTCACCCCTTTCGGTTTCTACACGGCATCGTACCGGAACGCTAAATCGCTTGGCGGTACGTCTTTGCCAGTAGGGTGGTAACTAGCCACGGCCGAAGCCTCCCACCAGCCAGACCTGGACAAATTAAGAAAATCTTAATCTGTCCAGCCGGGGATCGAACCCAGGACCTCCGTCTTGGAAGTCCACTGCGCCACGGAGGCCGTCAAATTTTTCATATATAGCCCCCGGTATGAAAAAAATATGGGCAGTAAAATTCGATGAACGAATGACATCTTTACGTTTTTGTGCGCAACCTATATTGCGCACCTTTCACCGTGTGCTGCCGCCAATAGCGTGCACATGCAGCGTGCGCGCACGCCGCGGCCGCGCGGCAAACTGCAACTCGTTTGCGCACCTTTCACTTTTCAGGCGTAGGTATTGAGACATACATAGTGAATGCTGCGGGGCGACATATACCTATTTAGATAGTCGATCTGAAAGAGTAAACTCCAGTCGTGTGTCAGAGCTGACACACACTTTTTTTTTTTGGTATCTAGATATATAGTGTTAGTTATTTTGAAAGTCTAATGAATCTAATGAATATAATGAATCTAATGGATTATGGATCTTACCATATTTCGACTCTTCATAAGCTCGTCGATTGTTTTTTTCTTGGGCAGTACTAAAGCTGTGCGCGCCCTCTGTAGAGAGCCGATTAAACACTGTATGATGTGCAATACTTCCTCAGATGATCTGTAATTTTACCCATCAATGTTTTCCACAGAGAAGAAGCTATATACAGGGTGTCCCGTAAATAGTACAACATACTGTATAGGATGATAGCTGACACTTAGGCCTACTTACTACTTAATGCGTTATTTTAGAAGGCCTTCATGTCAGCTATCTCCTTGTATATATCTACATCTTACATCTCTTATAAGTACTAATACTATAGCGGAAGAGTTTGTGTGTTTTTATTATTATTATTTTCTAGTTAGCTTTAGACTATAATCTACTTGATGGTAAAGGATGATGCAATATAATGTGGGCTAACTTGTTAGGAATACAATGAAAATCTGTCCCTTTCGGTTTCTAAACGACATCGTACCGGAACACTAAATCGATTTTAAATTGTTTCTTTATATTCATCATTGACATCCCATATTCAGCTCACTATTGAGCACGAGCCTCCTCTCAGAATGAGAGGAGTCAGGCCTTAGCCCACAACGCTCCCCAATGCGGATTGGTAAACTTCATACACATAGGTAATTGAAAAAAATCTCAGGTATGCAGGTTTCCTCACGATGTTTTTCGATATTCAATTACTAAAAATGCACCTAACTGAAAAGTTAGAGGACCATGCCTCTGATCGGATTCGAACCTACGCCCTCCGAATCGAAGGCAGAGGTCATATCCACTGGGCTAGCACATCTCTATTACCAAATTATATTTATGTTATGTACCTATATTTTGTGCGTTTACAGATTTTCACGGCACAATTGTCATATTCATTAATTACCACTTTTAATTATTGAATAGGTACTTTGTGGAAGCTCAATATGAACAATTAATTAATAATTTATTTATTTTGCTTTTGTCCGCGAAAATCCGACAATAGGGTAGCTGACTCATGTAAAATTTAATATAAACAATATTAATTTCATATAGTACCTACATGGAATAAGAGTCCGATATATCGTTAATAGTTAATAAAAGTTAAGGAATTCTTGTAAAACTTATTTTAAAAATCTCCAAAATTTTTTTCAAATTTTCCAAACATCTAAAAACTGTCTTGTTTTACAAACCATGTAATCATATTTCGTAAATAAACGATTATTTAATATCGCGTAGCGCACGCAAATGAGATAATCTATAAATAGATAAATTAGGCCACATGGCCATCTATATTACAAACTACATTGTATTACATGTTCGTTAGTACAAATATTGAGGTCTTGTAAAATAGAACATGAAGTCTGTTAAGAAACATATTCCGAACTATTCATACATATATTTTTCAAGTAAATACTGTCTATACTTGTTATGAAACACTTGAAAGTTTATGAATAGAGTAGAGCACAAGTTCCCATTACTGTGTCATTACCTTTGTTACTTGCTATTAATGTAGCTTTTCATTACTGAGAGAATTATTAAAATTGGTTTCGTAGTTTAGAATTTTAACACTGTCACTTTTACACAATTAGTCATCATTATCAGCCATATCATTGAGTATGAGAATAGTAATATATATGTTATATACAGGGTGCTCAGGAGTATTTCTCATAATTCAAATAAAAATTAATCCAAAATATTCAAGGAACATGTGTTCTAAGATGAATATTTTCAGAGTAAATAATATTATTTTGTAAATAGATCTTAAAATGTGTTCCATATATACATTTCTTATAATAATGACATATTTATATTTTAAAATGCAACATTGTCACTTTGTTACCTAAAGGCGTGTGTTACATAGATATCGACTATTGCAATGACTTTGTATGAAAATATATATTTTTTTGTACTTAGTTTATATTAGTTATGCAGTCCAGTTCCTATAAGTGGTCTCCTTAATACTTTGAAGTTAAGGGAAATACTCCAGAGCATCCTGTATACATTTAAACTACCCACTACTGGCCAGACCCCCCTAATAAGAGACATAAGACCCACTACTCTGCTCCAATGCAGATAGTTGGGCTAATACAATTTATTATTAATAATAAATTAAATATAGTTTGAGTTATACTAATTCTCACCTGAAAATATAATGCTTATCAACATTATCAATGTAACCAATGGCCTGTTGCAGATGATTGGCTGCATCTTGGATTTGTTGAAGCTTCCAGGGTCCATCTTGATTAATGGACGTCCGGCATATAGTGTGCATCTGTCTTAAGACCTTGAAACTAATATCCTAAAAAATTCAATTATATTTTTATTTGTAACCTATTGGCTATAATAGAGATGAGGACAGTTTTTTAAATAATATATAAATGAAGAGTATACTTAATACATAATAGTACAGCAATTCTGTAGAAGTACCTACTATCTTATGGCTATCTGCTATCACTACTTTGGACTCAAAGGGTCATATTTGCAGTACTGCCACAGCAAAAAACACTTCATAATAAATGATACAAAGGAATGACATAATTGCTAAACTGCTGCTTTACCTGGCAGCAACCAGTATTGGAGGGGATATCTAGTCAGTGGCGATCACAATAGATCGGTAACGGTCAACATGATACAGGACCTCAAGAAGACCTGCAGAGCCGGGATATCAAGAAGAAGAAGAAGAAGACATAATTGCTACAAGAGATAGGTAGATTTGTATGGGTGTTCAAATAAATTACAAATAAGCTATACAGGGTGCTGGGGAGTATTTCCCTTATCTCTGGGGTTATATTCTTTACCAAAAATTAACTAAAAAGAACATGTGTTCTAAAATTAATATTTTTGGAGAAAATATTTCTTTTGTAAATAGATCTTAAAATGTGTCCCTTACACGTCTTCCTTAATTATGAAATAGCCAAACTAAAATTTTAAAATGCAAGTTAAAGGCATGTGTTACATGGATAGTCAGAATTATTTCAATTACTTTGTATAAAAACAAAATATATTTTAGTTGAGAAAATATTAGTTATGCAGTTCGGCTCCTATACGTGGACTCGTCAGCACCTTAAAGTTATGCAAAATACTCCCCAGCACCCTGTATATAATATGTTGAAATGAATAAAAAACTTACTGCATGAGTGATACTGTCGCCTGTGAGGGTAACAATACATTTCAGCTGTTCAGGCTGAGATGTTAATATAAATTTATCTTGTTTCTGCCCTTCATTGCCATATAGTGGAACTGGGAAGCGATGAGCACATTCCTAAATATAAAATGTTTTTTTTTTTAATAAATTATACACTTCTAAATCTAATAAAATGCCGTAATAGCCCAGTGGATATGACCTCTGCTTTCGATTCTGGAGGGTGTGGGTTTGAATCCGGTCCGGGGCATGCACCTCCAACTTTTCATTAGTGTGCATTTTAAGAAATTAAATATCACGTGTCTCAGTCGGTGAAGGAAAACATCGTGAGGAAACCTGCATACCAGAGAATTATCTTAATTCTCTGCGTGTGTGAAGTCTGCCAATCCGCATTGGGCCAGCGTGGTGGACTATTGGCCTAACCCCTTCTCATTCTGAGAGGAGCCTCGAGCTCAGCAGTGAGCCGAATATGGGTTGATGAGGACGAAATTTAATAATCTAAAGATCTTGTGTAACACATTTGTGTTACACAAGATGTCACAATTTAAATGTTTTTTTTTGTTGAATTGACTAAGAGAATAGATGAGGTATTTTTCACCCTCCTTCCCCCACCCCCATTTTGTTATAGCGATTTTTTTTTGTCTTAATGAAATTTATGTGGCATAACTGTTTGATGGGTTGCTAGTAACATAAGACTATCATCTTACTCATTAAAAGTAACATTATGTACTGAATATTTACAGAGGATACATGCATTAAATATGAGTTTAGCACTCATAGATGAAAAATAATCACGTACCACTAATACTGAATGGAGCTGATGTAATATAGCGTGAACTTCCTCACGGAGAACCCATTCAAACTCCTCTTTCTAAAATAAATTAATGGTTTGTTGAATGAGTAAGACAATTTTACACATAAACTACGAGACAACAGAATGAATTGAAAATTCGCACCAAATTTGCAGCCTCTTCTTTTTCGTTGTCGTTCATTGTGGTGTTTTTTGTGATAAATTTATTTTATTAGACAAATAATAGAAATCTGAAATGAGAACTTGAAAACTGCAATCCGATTTTTCACAATCGACCAAGACTAAAAGTAAAAGTAAAAACCACCGTGAAAGATAATTTTCGGTTCATTAATTGTCATTACGACATGTCAGAAATAAAAGATCATAAAACACTAGTGTCCAGGTCCATAGACAAATTAATAAAAAAATGTCTTAAATCTATGGAACCCAGACTAATTAAAAATGGACTAGTATCTGTCAACTCAAGAGTATAACAATACACCGATATTATTTAACACCGATAAATATATTCTGTGTCCCATCCACACTAGTATGGCAATTTCCCATTTTAAACACGTGTACTATTTACACAGATTAAGAAACAAATCTTTCGATTCGTTCTACAGAATATTCGATTACTTGATCGATGTTTAGCAGGTCCGACTGAAGAATCGATTATTTTTAAAGATATTGTTTTTGTTACAAATTTGTTAGAAATACTGGTAATGAAACTTTATCTTTTACTAAACTAGTTGGCCGTCTTTTATGCCATTTAACTACACAAACTGGCATTTTTAGGAAGCTCTTCACACGACAAAAACGATTACAATAAAAGTAAATACAAAAAAAAAACGATTACAGTAATATTGTAGTTTAGTAAAAAAATGTAGTAACGTTTCATTTACTAGTACAAGTATTTCTATCATAATTTTATCAAATTTGTAATAAAAACAATTTCTAAAATAAAGGATTTATTTGACACAACAGCAAAAAGTCGAACAATTAATCGAATATTCTATTTATATATTTTGTGGATTGCGAGTCAAATTTATAGTTGTGTGTAGTGTATGGACACAGAATGCATTTAATGGTGTTAAATATTTTTAACGTGTGAGTTTACCTCGTCCTTCTCAAAAAAAAGACAGACCTTTTTGTTTGTGAATTTGGGTGCGAAACAGGTCCATAGTCTAAATAGTCAACGATTGCGCTGCGCTTTAATAAATTAGTATGGGTGAACAAGTAACTAACCACACCTAAGAACCCAGAACCCCGAACTGAAAAGTTAATGTCAGATTCAGACTGACAAGTGACAGATCTATTTTTTGGGGTTAGCGCGTGCGATGTGTTTACATTTTGTATTTTCGATGATAATTATTTCAATTAATTTAAACTGATACATGAAACTTAAATCAATAATATATTCCTATGTGCTCTATCATGACTCTGCCGCAGAAAAAATATTATAGACAACGTGCACATTCAAATCCAATTGCTGATCATTGCTTTGAATAGTAAGTTTCGTAATTAAATGTTTAATTATTACAACTTAAATAACAAACAATGTTGTGCTTTATTTTGTTAATTTTGTTGTTGCCAATTTTACAGCCCTGCTCATCCAGATGACTATGATTGGTCGAATTTATATCCCATAATAAGAACAGAAAAACCTTTAGGAAGAGTAGAATTTCTAGATGTTGGCTGTGGATATGGCGGGCTTCTAGGTATGTAATAAATTAATAACATATATTGGCTGTGTTAATAAACCTCCAATTAAACTAAAACTTATATTTGGCATGGATCATTTAAATCTAGTTTTGTTATTGTGCATGACTTTTCATAAATCAGGAGAGATTATGCCCCTTGTCCTTTGTTTAATATAAATTTTGAATATGATAAAATCTGTCTTCGCAGATTCTATTTAAATAACAAATTGAGCTATTTGGGCTTATGGACTTAGATTTGTTTATATGGGATCATCTTAATTTTTATCATCTGATGAATGTCAGTGCTGAATAGATCAATGTCCTATAAAGACAAAAGCTAGTCTTGAATTGTGTATATCTAATGGCTCTTCTATTTTGAGAGTTAATGTGTTAATTTTCTTTCCAGTGACTCTATCACCAATGTTCCCAGACAATCTAATGCTAGGACTGGAAATTCGTGTTAAGGTGTCTGATTATGTAAATGATAGGATTCTAGCACTAAGGACACAAAATGCAGATCAATATAACAATATAGCTGTACTGAGAACAAATGCTATGAAATATTTACCAAACTTTTTCTATAAGGGCCAGGTATAGAATACACTGTAACTTTTATGTTAATATGAACTAAGAACCTTGATCTTAAGAACTAAGATCTTATTGAAGATATACCTTGAAATTTATAAATGATTCCTTATTTCTTAATTAAATCATAGATTTAGTTGTTGATTTGATGATGACCCTTCTTGAAGATTCACATTTTGCTAAATAACAAAAATTAGATAAACCAATCAAACAGACCTTTGTATTAACATGTTAAAAGAGGAGCACAGGGAGCTGTACTGCTAGATCTGTGTATCCTATGCTTTACATAGGTTTTCTATGTGATGGTTAGGTCTGTGCTGCTCTATGGGTTCTTGGACCAAAGACTTATGGCATGTTTCAGAAATAACAATATTTATAAATAAACATTCAATTCTTTTTTTTCAGCTAAAAAAAATGTTTTTTCTATATCCAGACCCTCATTTTAAAAAAGCTAAGCATAAATGGAGGATTATCAATAAGTGGCTTCTATCTGAATATGCATATGTATTAGCGGAGCATGTAAGCAAAATATATATATATTTTTTTTTAAAACTAAAAGGTTCTCTGATGTGTTTTACACATCAGTCAATTAAATTTTTCCAATATTGTTAATTTTTTTTTTTTTAGGGTATTGTATATACAATAACAGATGTAAAAGATTTGCACGATTGGATGGTTACCCACTTTGAAGAGCATCCATTATTTGAAAGAATTTCTGAAGAAGATTTAGTAAGTCATCTTCTTGTACAATATTTCTAATAGTCATATCTTATTAAGTATTGAATTTTTTTTATTCCATTTTTAGAAAAATGACATGATTGTTGAAAAGCTATATGAAAGTACAGAAGAGGGTCAAAAGGTTACTAGGAATAATGGTGATAAATTTCTCGCAGTGTTCAGAAGGATACCTGATACATTTATAGGAAATTAAAAATAATATTGTTAATATTAATTGAATTATGGTAAATAAAAATGATAATATTTATTGATACATTTTATTTTAACATTTACACATTAGTATGAGTATTATCACATTATGTATACAATACTCTCTTCATATCATGAAAATTAACCTACATTGGGATTTTGTTTTTCTGTTTTGTAGTAATAATGATTTAACATAATTATTGCAACAAAAAAAGTATTTACTGAGATTAAAATACAGCCTTAAATGCAATAAGAGTGTAAAGAGGGATAAGTAATAAACAGAATTCAGGAGATAGATTGATGAATGTTTGCTGTATCTTTAAAAAGTTTTACATTTATAATATTAATAACTTATTAATTATTGACTTTAATCTATCTGCTTAACTTTTTCTCTAACAGGTTAATCCATCTATTCAGACCTCTGCTTGTATCTAAATTTTTTCTCATATGTCCAGCAACATTTAAAATCCATTTTTTCCTCTCAACAGACAACTTGCTTGTTAAAATTGAAAAAACCAATGCTGCCCAAATTTCCGATTGCCATGGATACATGTGAAGCCCATCTTTTGCTAACAGCTGTGATTTATATTTGTTTCCTGCTACATGTTCAGCAATACTAGCTGTGGCAAGCATTTTTGCTGTTTCTTTGCCATTTTTTTGATCATGCATTGAGCTTAATGCTCTTTTAGCACAGGAACTTGCTATCTTTGCTTTTGTATCAGATGCCTGTAAACAATATTGTGCCATGCAAAACCATAATTCTGTACTACTAGGATGATCGTGGAGTGACTCGCTCAACAATTTAATGGCTCTGTTGATATCATCATTAAGTGCATGATAAGATTTCAGGAAACCTACATCATATCCAAAGTTGCTATCTTTTTCATATTTCTGCAACTCACATATGGCCAATTTAGATAGTCCTTGGTCTGAATGTATGATTCCTAATGAACATATAGCAAACAAGCTGTATGGTGTTGGATTAGTCTGTGAAACCTGAATGCTATGAAATAGCAGTGTTTTTGCATCATCAATGCCTTTATACATGTATACTATGCCAGCCATAGCTACCAGAAGATTTGCCTTTTCATCATCATTAGCACAGAGCCAGTGCAGAGCAGTATCATATGCTGAATATGATTCTTCATAAAGACCTTTTTTGAAAAGAGCAAGAGCTAAACCACAAGCCGAATTGAAACTTGCTTCAGAAATTTCTTTGAAAGTCACAATGGCTTCATCATATTTTCCAAGTCTCAGAAGAGTCCTTGCAATATTAAGAAGGATAATATTTTTTTTGTCATTATCTGCATATTGAAATGCTTTTTGATAGGAAGTTAATGCAGAACACAAAAGATCACTTCTTTCTTGCAGGATACCGAGAGTATTATAAGCATAAGCATTCTTTGGCTCAAATCTTATAAACCACTGAACTAAGTCCATAGCATATGGTATTGCGTATAAACCTTCAATAACATATTTTAACTCAGAGCTGTTTTTGTAAGTATCGTCTTTTAATGTCCTGCACACCCAGTCAGCATATCCCATAGCACACTGAGGGTGGTAACCTAGACGACAGGCATGTCTGAAAAGGTCCATAGCTTCTTCTTCTTGAATAACTTCAGCTATCAACCCTTGACCAATCCAGCTCTGAGGATAAGACAGCTGAGTTGATTGTCCACGCCAAAAACAATAATTGGCCAATTTATGAAGTCCTAACTTGACATACAATGTGCCCAAATTACACCATATTTTTGCCACAGCACTCTTGGGTGTTATCGGCAATGCCTTATTAAAGCAATGTTGGGCTAAATCGTATCTTTTCTTAAAAATACATATCTTTCCAAGTAGGTTCCAGTTTCTCCAAGAGCTTGGTTTAGTTTTAATGTTGGCTACAGTTAGTTTAAATGCAATATGACAATTTACAATTTCGTCTGTTGCTTGATAATAATCAAGATAAGTAGTAGCTAAATCATACGAGGCTAACTGCGGCTTTTGTTTTGCTATCTTGGTGAAGCAGGCTAATGCTTGGGGATAGATGTCAAACTTATCCTTTCTTACTGTGTCATCATCATTGAATGAATTTTTCATGTCAACATAACAGTATTCATTTGGTAATTTAGTTATGAATATTAGTGCATTAGCTAATAAATTCCATATGCATAAAAAAGACTTTTCTACAGTTAATGCCCTGATTAAATAATTAATTGCATATTGTGCAGTATCTCTGGCACTACCATAAAGTTTGGCAGTAAATTTTTTCTTTGCTATTCTCATCCAAGTTTCTGCTATGCCTTTTAGAGCTAACAAAGAGTCAGGGTCTATTTGCAACACTTTTTCAAATGTTATAATTGCCTCTGCATACTGTGTCAATAAAGAATTAATATAACCTATTCTAGTAAGACAATGCAATATATTTTTGGGATTCATTGATATAACTTTGTTGTACGCTTTTAATGCTGATGTGAAGGATCCTCTTGAATAATAAGCATCTGCTAAACACTGAAATGCAATTGTGTTTTTAGGTTCAGCATTAATTACTTTTCGAAACTGAATAATAGCATTTTCCCATTCTCTTTTATTAATATAATAAAGCCCCAAACGAAAATTAATCCATGGTAAATCCATTTGTACATTTTGGATTGCTTTACTCAATAAATCAAAGTTAACATCCAAGAGTTCCATTTTAATGTAAAGATCACTTAAATTCTTGATAATATTTAAGTCAATATTATTAAGACTAAAAGCTTTTTCATAACATCTTTTAGCCTTATCCAAATCTTGCTTGTAGTTTTGGAAAATCATTCCTAAATACAGAAATGTATCTGCATGATCTGTATTCAGTCTGGCAGATTTAAGTAAATAAATAAGAGATTGATCATACTGTTCTAAATTCCAATATGCTTTTCCTATGTAAAATAAATTAAGATGATTTTCTGATGAATCTTCCAATAATTTGATTGCATCTTCATATTTCTCTTGTTTAATAAGAGAGATAGCTTCCAATTGTTTATAATGGTTTGTTTCTCTAAGGTTTTCCATTAGATGATCAGCATTATCATTAACTTCTATAAAACATTTTGCAAGTATTGCCTGTTCACTGATATCCAAGCAGTCAATAGGTAGTTCACTTGCAATCACAATAGCTTGTTTCCATTTTTGTTGTTCAGCTATTGACAAAAATAGAAATTTTTTTAAAGTAACTGCAAAAGATTGATCTTTAACTTTTATCAAGAAATTTGTTGCCAATTTTTGTGCCACTGAGAACTTTTTTAACTTGAATGTACATCTTATGATGAAAGTAGCTTCAGTGATATCTGCTTCCTGGTAATTTACAATTGGAACACATTGTTTGTAAGCATCAACAAATAATCCTTTATCATATGATATCATACTTCTTAATAGGGCAGGATATTTAGAATTTTCAATTCCTACTGTTATTTCATTTATGTGTGCCTCAATGTCAAATCCAGAAAAAGTATTGTGTTGGACATAATAAGTACACAAATACTTACAAAGCCATTCTCTGAAAGTGACACTAGGTACAAAATAATTTAAGTTCATGACCTCCCTCATTGAATCAATAAAATTATTCTTCTGCAGGATCACTTTCCCTAGTAAAATATGCAATGTTTCATTAGGATCTCTTTCTATAAGTTTAGATAAGTGATTGATAACTCTTGGTATGTCTTCATCTTTACAAGACTCATTTGCTTTTAACAATTCAACAAGCTGATGAACTGCAGCAGAAAATATCTTATCATCCAAATTCTTATCCAAATAATTTATAAGTATACTTATTATCCGGTTATCATTTAGAGAGCATCCAAGCTGGCCAAGCTTGGTTATGATTTCCAAAGCCTTCTCCTCTTCTACTTGAAGTTTTAAAATTTCATCATAGACAGTAATAAGCTTGATTTTTGATGTACTGTCCTCTTTTCGTTCATAATAATTAGCAAGACCTTGCCAAGCTAATGGGTGATCAGGTTTACTTGATATGGCTTTTTGAAATGCTAATGCAGCTTGATCAGTCTCCTGTAAAGATTTACCTAACAGAACTAATCCCAAATAATTCTGTTTATCTTTTCTCAATATATTTTTGCAACATTCTTGAGCTTCTTTGAACTCCTTGTCGTCAATTAATTTTCTTGCCTCTTTTAATAAGGACTTTATATCAGTCATTGTAAAATTTTATTTGCAATAACATGCAGCTTCTTCTTTCTGTAAATAAATATATTACTCATACCTATATTCTTTTAACATATTGCACAAGGACAGTAGCTTTAGCATGAAATATATATTTTGTAAGGCTTAGACTATTGAAGTGGAGAAAACAATTAAGATTAAGTATCAGAAATTGGTTATGTTAGCTTATCGAGTGGGCTACCTAAAACTTGGAGTTTTAACAACACTTAGTTAAATTTTATTGGTGTAATGCTTTACTATAACATACCAGTTTCTATTCTTTAAGATAAGGTGAATCTCAAATCCTCAATTCAATTCTGTATTTTCTAAGAAAAAAACATTTATTTTTAATAAAGCCGATTAGCGATTATTGGCCGGCTGTCACTGTCAATGTCAAACCGTAATCAATTGCCAAAGAGTAAATTAATATACATTGCACAGATTAAAAAGATACTACCTCCGGTGAAAGCTAATCACAGATGGCGCTCCTGAGATCTGGTTCTTTAGAATACTATGGTCCGTGGTGTATCATGCTGGAAATCTATACCAATATTTTATACCGGAAGAGTTTGTTTGTTTGATTAAACGCGCTAATCTCAGGAACTACTGGTTCGATTTGAAAAATATTTTCAGTTATAGATAGCCCATTTATCGAGGAAGGCTAAAGGCTATATAATATTTTCAAAAAAAATAGGGATCCTTCCTGAAATTCCAATAATGTAACCCAAGGTGTACAAAAGTTTTGTTTACATGGCGTGCGCTACAAAAACTATTGATGTAAGAATAAAATAATGTACTACAACTATGCAGAACACATCATTTTCTACAAAAAATGTCGCAACAGCATATATCTATCTTCTATATTTTAGCAGATATAGTACTTTTTGTACTTTAATAAATTGCTTAAATTTTATACTAACGTTTACGTCATTATTTACACAAATAAACTTAAATCCTTATCAAAATAAATTACTTAATAATCAAGAAGGTATTATAGAGATAAGATTAGCCTTTTAAAGTATGTTAATTAGTCATATAGTTTGGGAGATAATACAAAATTTGTAAAAGACGCAATAATGCCGCCCCGCGGTTTCACCCACGTAGTTTCTGTATTCGAAAGAACACGGAGTAAGAAAATTGCCTACGACTCTCGCAAATAATTTTCCTCCCATATTTCCCTTCAATTACGCGTTTAAAAATCGCGGCGGTTTAGCCGTAGTGCGGCCGAGGCGTTATACTTGTAAGTTAACCTTCATGGTATAAAGTGCAAGACTATCAGCGTATGCTATACATTCATTTACTCTTTGTTCAAATCATTGACATAATATATTTAAAGATTAAACCCGTAATAAACCAATAAAAAAAATATAAATTTAGTAAAATGGTATTCCCTAAAGTACTCAAAGAACTTTTTACTAAATTAGAAGAGCAATCTCGCAGTGCAGGAATATTAGCTGGGTAATGGTTAATATACATAATATAATATGCATTTTTTGTCAACTTTTTGAATCATCTACGTGAAAAGTGAGCGAAAAAAGCACTAGCTTACTAAAGTACCCTACAAAAAGAATCGCAATTTCATCCATAATAATCTGTAGTTAAAATAATTTAATGACTTTATAATTTTAGGAAATCTGGACGTCAAATGAAATATCCGTATACAATATCTGCAAAGATTGCCCAATTCCCTTTCTTTTTTTACATGAAAAATAATAATATATGGATGTATTACCCAATGGGAATTCTATTTGCATTTTATGTATTTACTAAAATACACGCTAAAGCAAACTCTGAAGCGAATGTTAGAAGTTGGGCAGAAACTCAGCGCAGAATTGCTGAAAAGGAACAAGATCATCATTAAAAATAATTTTGCGTCAAAATATTTTCAAGTAGGTACGTAATAAAATGATAATGATCTATTAAAATCGATGATGAGCTATGATATCCTGCACGTATTCTGTTTTTTAATTGACATCCTTTAGCTAGAGACTGCATTCAACTGGATTACCTATATTCCTACATTTATACAGTAAAAACAAACAACAAGTTAATAATTTATAAAAATAAAAAAAAAACCGACTGCCTAACCTGCTCGCACCTAGTCATCCGCCTCGCGTATTTTTAGAGGAATAAAAAATATACCATTTTGTAATCCTCTTGATGAGCCCTTGACTTTGATACCCATATTCAATTCGTAATATTCGAAAAACGTTTTTTTTTACCCCAAGTCTCACAGTGAAAGAGTAAATTAATGGTACTCACAGTCGTCGTGTTGATTTTTTTAACTTTACCCATCTAAGAACACTTGGGTTATTAGGTTAAGAAAAATCTAAAGATATATTAATTACGTAAATCCGTTGAGCGGTTCGGAAGTTATGAGGTCAATAAAGAACATTATGTTCGTACATGCATACGAGTATATACATACTTACAAGATACGCCCGAAAAACATAACCCTTCTTGCAGTCAGGTAATAAAAATAAGCATGTAAATGTATGCAATATTTACATGCATATCTTTATCCATAGATTTAATAAATAGAAAATCTATTTTGCCGCGTGTGGTTAGAAGGTAACGAGGTTCAACTGGTTTGGTGTATCTAAAATTCTAAATATATTGGGTTAGTAATGTGCTCTTGAGTGTTAGAATCGACATGTGCGCGTCACATGTGTGTGCGCACATGTTAACTTATAATTTGGTACGTTGTAAACTTATAGATAATCTACGAACTAAATATTTATGTAGATAAGCTAAAATAATAATATAATAATATTTTTATGAATAACGCTACACTATGTACTTATTTAAAAAAAATGTCACTATAATTTCCTGTTACATTGCGCTAGAATGTACAATTCACTAAATAAATTGTGGTAAATAAAAGCATGATCTGTATAATTTGGTTATAAGTATTGTTTCCCTAGGTAAAAGCCAAATTTTAAGGATGAAAGTAGCCTATGTCCTATAAAGCTAGTCATGGCACGATAAAACTCGAGAAAAATCAATGATACACTTTTGCTTAACTCCAGCGCTGGAAGTTGGAGCAATTAGTTTATTAATCTATGAGTTGGAGGACTAAACTTTGAGAAAGAATGGTTTGATGTCGATGGTTTATTGTCAATTTATAAATGTCACCACTCACTTCTGTCATTTGTTTGTCAAACTCAAAGTTCAAACGTCGGTAGGTATGTCAACTTTTGACGTTTGTGGTCAAATTCTAAGTCGAAGCTCGTAGGATTTCCCTGCTTTGCTTACATTGCGTTTTATTTTAATTGTTTATTTCGTTTTCGTAATTTCACTATGATGAGACGTGATCAAGTACGCTAGCTATGTTACGTATTCGTCCATTTATTAACAATTAAAATGTGGGTGAAACCTCAAGAAGTATTTCTGAAGACCCCATTGTGGTAAAGAAATTTGTTAAATTGTTTAATAAACATTTCGCTTATCTTACGTGTAAAGTAATTTCTTTATATTTGTGTAAATTGTTCTAATGTATAATGAGTTGTTCTGACAATAGGGACACTGACGAAACTACGTTGTATTTCGTTCTCCAACGAAGGAAAGGACACGGAAAGTCGAAAGGTCTATCGTCCTTACTGGTGGGAACGTTGGACAGCGTTCGTGACACGAAACCAGCGCCTTACAGGATTTTGCACCAGACACCGAACTCTGAAATATACTATGGTAAACAACCTATTTTTAAATTTATGCTTGTCTATAATAATTCAAGTAGGTTTTAAAAAAATATTATTGTTGTAACTTTACCACTAGTTTGGAAGGTAAATTCGATTGAGTCACAATAAGAAGTTTAACAGTTGTTCTTAAAAAAAAAATTGCTCTATAAAAAAAAAGAGTACAAGTTTCACCATAATCCAAATGTATATTTATAAGCATTTGCAACAAGACAACCATGTTAACAAATAAATTATCACATATAACATGATTGTATATCATTAGTATCATGTTATACATTGTACATATAATATTATGTCTGTTGTTTTCAATACTACTAAACCTGAAAATGAATAATTTCACCTCTGGCTGCGACCTCCAAAATTTAAACAACCATGTGTTATGCTATTGGCATCTGACACATAATGATAATGACACCTGTAACATAATGATAATAGACATAATATTTACTTAATAGAAATAATAAATGATGTACTTATATTCTTCATAATAAACAAAACATACATACAGCCAAACATAGAACCTCCTAACTAACTCCTAACTATTAATAGTTATTATATTGAACCATATGTGTGTTGAGCATGGTTTATTTCAATAAATAAATACACTCACATACAAACCACATTTACAGACACACTAACACATCCATGTTTGTAACACTCCTGATGGTCCGCGCGGGCCGGGGGGAGTGTAGCAATGAATGAAAACCCCAAGACTGATGCACCTCACTTCTCCGCGCAGTCTTTCCCCCCGTCGCCCGCATATCATGGGAGTGTCATCAACAAACTTGCCAGACTATAGTATCATCAGCCCGTATTACTCTATATATTCTACTGCTGTACTGCAGTGGTGGTAAGCTCTCGGAAAGGCCTATGCTTTCCGAGAGCGTGCCGCTACACACTATCATCCGCCTTACTCATACAGCCACTTCCCACTGCCTTCTTAATGTTGTTGGACCATCTAGCTGTAATTTAGTTCAGTTATTTTTGTACAGTAATAGCAACAGCACTGACTGAGCAAGAGATACGTCAGGACTGGCAGTGGTTGATTGACAATGTGAGTCCGACACTACACTCATTTGACACTGAGGAGGAGATCACAGAGTTTGTCTGCTGTAAGATTAACTCTATCATTGCCACTGAGCAAGAAAATTTAACTGAAGGTTAGTGTTAAGTTTAGTTTTCTTTTTTTTTTCTTATAAAACCCTTAAAAATATAAATGTTATATGAAATTTTAAGTAAAGTATATCCATCTTTAAATATGTTTGTATTTGGTTTAAAATTGACTCATTTGAAGTGTATGGAACTTTGTTATTATATGATCCAAATATACCATTGTTGCATTCAAATCCAAATATACTTTTGTTAATGTGATCAAAATACACATGATATTGTGTACATATTTTAATTTTAAATTGTTTTTACTAATTTGTAATTTTTGTTCTTATAATAACAATATTATGATGGACAAAAAAAACGATTCTGTCAAGTATAATTTAAAAAAAATATATATTAAATATAGACTTTCATCAAAATAAATTATGACATTCAACTTATCTCTTTCAGCAAAGTATAAATGTTAACTTGAAATAGTATATAATATATGTATATTATAAGTGATAATTGTACCTTTGTACCTTTATATTTACATATAATATAATATTTGCAGATGAAGACACCATCACATATAAAAATGTTGATTATGATTTTCGTCAGCGATTTGCAATGCCAAAAGATGAGAAGTTGGTTTGCTATTACTCATGCAGGTCAGTATTACAAATAAAGACAATCTGGTTTATCAGGTGTGTAAAAAAACCTGTTTTAATTTATGACTTTTAAATTGACAGTCATAAAATATGAATGACACTCAACCTATATTGATAAGACACAAAAAAATCATAATATTTTTAATTTAAAAAAATCTTTTTTAAAATAATTACAAATGATTGTACAATATATTTAAAATGCATCATTAATATTCTAGTCTCGCTTGGTTACTCCTATAGCCCTTATTTCCTAAAATATTAATTAACGGACAATTTTAGCAAAAATATTTTATATTAAACTAGTAGACGCCGCGTGGTTTCATCGCCGTGGTTCACTTTCCAGTAGGTTAATGGGATAGAATGTAGCCTATAGCACTCGTGGATAGTGAAGCTTCCCAATAGTAAAAGAATTCTTCAATTCTTTGCTTTAATATTTTCAAAGCCTACTCAATCCAAACCAACAGATATACAAACACACATGCAATCAAATCTTTCCTTGATTTAGCAATTAGATTGTTATACCTTTACCTTGCAGTAAACGCTGCATACCAACAGTAATAAGTATAGCACTTATCTAGACAAGTTCAATTATAAAGACAAAGAGCCCTACTATTTTAATAATAATATTTTAGCAGACTCAGAAGTGGTTTACAAAAATAAGAAAACTAATGTTGAACAAAGGTTATGATTCACAATATTTGTCAGGATAACTTATTAACAAATCAAACTGTAACCAAGATAAGACCCTAGAATGGCAGAGAACGACCTTGAGAGAAGTCACGCACTTGTGAACGTTGTGTGTAGGGTTAAAGACGTCTTTGATAGTTAACCAACACTCCCCTTTTACACTCAAATCACTCTCGCCGCCTATCCCAAGTAACCCATAAAGAATGACATAACAAGTAATGTGGACGGCTCGAACGCCACGAGCACAAAACAGATAGATGGCTTACTTGATATTCAGTGTTAAGCCTCATATGCCTGTTATATCAGCAGTAGCAACCTCTTTCAGATCAAAACAAGCTCTTGTAAAAAAAGTCATAATATAATTAGCGTAATTATGTAAACAGTGAATTGTTTGTTTCAGTTATTGGAAAGGCAAAATGCCTCGTCAAGGTTGGATGTACTTATCAGTACATTACATGTGCTTCTATTCTTACATATTTGGACGCAAAACAGCTATTAAGATTCGATGGGCAGACGTCACAGAACTGGCGAAGACCAATAGCCTCTTGTTCCCTGATTCAATCAGAGTTGTGACACGGGATGGAGAACATTACTTCACCATGTTCCTGAGGAAGAATGAGACATTTGCTCTCATGCAGCAGCTGGCAAATATTGCAATGAAGGAGTAAGTATTTTTTTGTATACTAGCTGAATGGGAATGATGACTATTTTTAAGTATATTAATTTTTATGAGAAATTTGGGTAAATAAGGTCAATATTAACTAATTAATATGTAAAAAACCAAAAATTGACTGGATGTTTGCAAATAAATAAAATAATAAAAATCTACTAAAATTCTTTTATAGTAATTAGATGAAAATTCATACATTATTAGCATCCTTACATTAAATGTGACATTTTTCAAATAATCTATACACATTAACACACAAATAACAAAGATATTTGTAGTTTTGTTTGATGGCCCATACAAATCAAACGATCAGCTAATTAATGACGTCATTAATTTGTGACATCATAATCAGTCCTAATTAGGGAATCCGAAAAGAGTACAGTTTCACTGGTGTATCGACAGTGATCCCCCTTCAAACCTACCGGTAGCCTTGGTAAACCTGTAAATATCCCATGTAGTGAGATTCCTTCTCACTACATGAGAAGTCTGCTTCATTTAATGTATCGTTACCTAGTAACTCCCTTAACACCAGCGCGAACATGGGACACTCAGCTATAAAGTGATAGCTTCTCTCACCACAGCCTGAACATGATGAATCTTCTTTGATTTTCATTATCTTCAAGTGTCTATTGCAGACAATGTCCAGTTGTCATGCTTTCTTTAATGGTTCGGCTAAGAAAAAAACATTGTCAGTCTATAACTATGGGATCGAAAATATAGCTGTCTCGTTTATGGCAAAGGGGCGAAAGAGAGCGACATAATCGAAGCTGCCGCTATTAGTCGACAACATCTCAAATCTAAATCTCTGGCTTGCATCTTAAGCCTAGTGAAGTTCGTACCGTCAGCTGAAACGAGCTACCGTCAGTACAAACTTACTCAATTACCAATATTTTGGTTTTGTTTGTTTTGTTTTTACATTTGTTTAATACAATACAGTTTAATATTTAAATTGATCAAGCCAGCATGTTAGCTAGATTAATCCATAGCATTTTACATTTAAGTATAAATATAGAATATAAGAGTTATTCCTACTAACCAAAATATAATGTAATTTGAGCAGGAACGTGGTTACTGTAATGTGATGGTATGAAGTTTATCACTTATTCAAATATCAACACATTTTTATCTTTCTAATTAATATATTATTAAATGAGCAATTTGTATATGATATACAAGAGTTGCTCCTAAATAAATTATTATTATTCCATGAAGATTATTAAAAAAATAACTTTTTGAAAAGTAGGTATCAGTACGTTGCGTAGTTACATATTTTCAGGTGTTTACGACGTACCCACGAGTAATTGTAACAACTAGTTGATGCCATAACAAACGCGTATAAAATTTACGATTATTTGACATTAATGTACCCTTCAAAATACAATCTTCGATGAAGAATTCGATTTTTCAACCAAACAATCAAGGACATTTTGTACGATTCTAAAATTATTAATTGAGTGGGATGTGCTGAATCAAATGTTGTAGACATCTAAAAATGCAGTAATAATTGATAGTTAACTTTAGTGTCAGAATGTGGCGAGTGTTAATTGTTTTGATCTTAGCGCAAGATTGCAGTCTCAGCTGATGTTAAATGACAGAGCAATGTAAAATGAACAATTGTAAAATTGTAAATACCGTTAGATTATAATCTATGTTATTATGTATAATGTTCTTCCTTACAATCTACGGAATAATAACACGTTAAATTATATGCAGTACCGGTAATAAAACAGCACAGTAATTTACAGGTGAATTAACACCCTGTAATTTCGATAGTTTTTCTTTAATATCACGTAAGCTATTTAATTTTTTCAATAGCTACCTGTAAACAGCTAACTTTGTGCATTATTTTAAATGTAAGTTTGACGTCGAACGGTTAAGTAGTTTGGAGCGAAATTTCAAAACTGATGATTTGAAATTTGTGATTGATATTTAAGTATTCAA
This sequence comes from Bicyclus anynana, assembly GCF_947172395.1. NCBI lineage: Eukaryota > Metazoa > Arthropoda > Insecta > Lepidoptera > Nymphalidae > Bicyclus > Bicyclus anynana. The sequence continues at coordinate 6,051,028 of NC_069087.1, read as the reverse complement.
TGTCAGGTTAGACAATCTCTAAAGAAACACACAAAAGTGATTGGGTCTGTGAAGAACTAAAAAGTGACGCACCCCAATTCTGTCAATTCGCAAATATACGAACACGCTGACATGCACATTGAAGACAGATGGCCAGTTGTTTCCTGAATCTGGCAATAAACTTTACACTCACACATAGGTACTCGGCACCATTATGGTGCTTCAGTTGTTTGATAGCGAGCTTATTTTTAGGCTATGCCTACCCTGACTAAATTACTGACTGCACAGAATCGTACAAAAACTATAAGTACTCGTAGCATTGCGGTACCTTTTTGCATTTACTGAGGCTATAAAGTGTTTTTTTGTTATTTAATATTTAAGGTTAATCAACGACAAGTCGGGCACATTCAATATCGACAAGGATCTACTAACGAAACTCAGCAAGAATGTACCAAAGAAGCCATCTTTCCTCAAACGAGATTTGGATGCTAGGAAACAATCGAACCTGTACACGCTCAGGTTTCGATTGCCTCACACGGAGAAGTTGGACGGTTCGGAAGAATGTACTCTATGGACGCCGTATAACAAGAAACACAATTGGGGAAGACTGTACCTGTCACAAAATTTCATCTGTTTCGATAGTCGGGTATGTATAATGATTGTGTTTTTTACCGTTTTTGTTGAAAAAAGTTGTTGTGTTCGGCTCCAAGTTCCAAATAACTAATATCATAATTAATTTAAATTGGTTGACTACAAGTACTCAAACCTCCCTGGGTGTTGAGTCCAGCCTGTTTTAACCCCCGAGCTATTGAGTACAAGTACTCAAACCTTCCTGGGTGTTGAGTCCAGCCTGTTTTAACCCCTGAGCTATTGAGTACAAGTACTCAAACCTCCCTGGATGTTGAATCCGGTCCCTTCTAAGCCTCGAGCTATTGAGTACAAGTACTCAAACTTCCCTGGGTGTCGAATCCGGTCCCTTCTAAGTCTCGAGCTATTGAGTAAAAGTACTCAAACCTCCCTGGGTATTGAGTCCGGTCCCTTATAACCCTCGAGCTATGGAGTACAGTACTCAAACAAATACACTACATTCTGGTACCATTTACTCATTAATTATTTAGTTAATATTGAGATAGCATTACTTTGTTCGTGTAACTCATGCAAGTGACATTAGGTTTAGTTCCTTTATCTTTTAATCACATAAATTATGTACGTGAGTGTAAACAAATTACACACGACATTATGTAACGTGACCGATACAAAGTATTCATCATTAACAACCGACGACTCATTGTTGAGAAACTGAAAGGGGTGTGGATTTTTCATTCTATACTCCTAACAAGTTAGCCTGCTTCCATCTTAGATTGCATCATCACTGAACTGACTGATGAACATCCACACCTCTTTTCGGTTTCTACACGACATGGTACCGGAACGCTAAATTGCTTGGCGGTAAGTCTTTGTCGGTAGGGTGTTAACGAATTTGTTTGCTTATTACATGTTCACGCTTTCATTACTCAACTGATCTTTTGTGTACCTTACGTACTGATTAAACCCTCCTTCTCCTTAGAGACATAATGTTAAACCCGTGTACAATAGGCAGTACAAACTATCATCCACAAGCGTAACTGTAACTCGAGATTGGATTTGCGAGATTTACATTTTTTCACGTATTTTGAAGAGATATAACTAGAAATAGAATTCAATTACAAAATATTGTTTCTAGCTTCAATAATTATTTGTTTACTATCGAATGTTTAACCTACCTATTATAATTTATCACACTATGTAACTTATACCTACTCGTATTGTTATCGATACAATGTGACGACAATGACTCATAATATAAAACAGATTGATACAAATATTATTCTAGGTTCACCTACTTACTTTATAGAATTTTTAGATTATGCCCTGGATTCACACAAAGAGCCTCTGTAAATCCAGGGTATAATCCAATTAGCCTCTGACAGAGGCATTATTTATTATCCCGAAAAAACCGCGGTACCCGTGGAATTTAAAAATGTAGACTAGACTAGCCTTAAGAAGCGTATACTTATTAAAATTATAAACTTTTCAAGTCACACCTTGTCCGTCTAACTTGGTATAAGGAGCCAGCGGACGTCTACCTAACGTCTTATTTGCAAAATCCGTTCTTAGCAGAGCTCTACTAACTAAAAACTATCTCCCTGCCAATTTCATCTTTGTTCGTCAAGCGGCTTTAAATCTTTCGCTTTTATTTAATTGGATTATTTTCTTAGGTGACACATATAGTATGTCTATAAGGAACTCAGACCAAGTACCTTCTATAGGACCTGCCTTGCTAGAGGTTATCCCTCTATTAAAACCATATGATCATTGATCATGATCTTACGTGTTCATACAAACTGCGTCAATAGAATCGATGTTTCATTGTGTTAAAATTACACGTGTGTGTATTACGATTTAAAATTTATAGTGTAATATATTTATTGTGTTAAATATTCGATGTGAGCGTTTACGACAACGACAGAAAATGTTGTTGGTGAATTTGAGTGCGATGAAGTCCAAGCCCAGTTGATATGACCTCTACCTCCGATTCCGGAGGGTGTGGGTTTGAATCCTGTCCGGGGCATGCACCTCCAACTTTTCAGTTGTGTGCATTTTAAGAAATTAAATATCACGTGTCTCAATCGGTGAAGGAAAACATCGTGAGGAAATCTGCATACCAGAGAATTTTCTTAATTCTCTAGTGTGTGAAGTCTGTCAATCCGCATTGGGCCAGCGTGGTGGACTAAAGCCTAACTCCTCTCATTCTGAAAGGAGACTTGAGCTCAGCAGCCGAATATGGGTTGACAACGAAGTCCAATAGAAGGTAATTGGTCTGAGATAAGGAATCACCTTCGTAGGTGTCGCATCTAGTACGTCTAACGATACCTCTCCGGAACGTGTATCAAGTGGAGCGCGCTGAGACGGGCGGCACGGGCAGCACCGCAGACTCTGGCAGCATCCTCATAACGACGGCTCATCACACCAGCTTCCTCTTCGGGAACATATCCGACCGGGACTTCCTCTGCTACAAGATATCGGAGCTGCTCGCTAAGTTACCAAAGTGAGTATATGAAGTAAACTTTTTTGTCTTGACTTGGGGAGTAATCTGGTGAGTGCGCTACGAAAAGTGTAATCGGGCGAGACGAACGGACTTTGAGAGGGAGAGTGAAAGAAGTTTTACTTCAGTTGTGTAGTCTAATACTTTTTTTTAAAGTGAAAACTTCTTTAGCTTTCTTTTATGCAAAAAGTATACTAATGTATTTATTTTTGGTATGGGGAAAAAATACTGTACTTGCCTGGGCCTTTATCGTATTTGTCTGAAACGTCTGATATATTATGAACATTATATTCGAAACAAATATTTATGAATATATTTTATAAGTTCTCTAACACATCTCTCTAGCACATTTATAGCATATCTATTTCATTTTGAATAAATGGTAAGCACGAAATAGATATTCGTAATGCAAGGATATTTACTAAAAGATTCCATTTAAAAAGTTGCGAAGGATTCTAAAGTTCACAAGCAAAATCATGAGTATAGCATGGATGGATTTAAAATTAAATAAGATCATTTTCCTCAACCTTCTTAAACGCTGTTCTGTTTCTAACTAAATGCTGAAATCGGAAATTTAATCACATGTATTACTCGTATTACGAAATACGAGTAATGTTATATTATGCTATCTTTAATCTTTAAATATGTATATTTTGTTTATTTTTCTATTCTTATATCTTCTATCTCTTCATCTACCATTGGTTATTTTACTTATTAAAATCTTTTCACGTGCGTTGGATTCTGTTTACGTATATACTTGATTTAAAATTTCCTGACTCCTATTAAATGAAAATGTACGAGCTGGCCTCTAAGTATACTTGCATGATTATTTTGATATACAATCTGCATGATTAGCTAATTATTTGATCACATTAATAATAGTTTAATTTTTGCCTTTTATTAATTTCAGTAGCATGTCTCCATCTTAGCCCGCCTTCGACTAATGGACTTCAGTTAACTTTCATCGGAGTGACTACTAACATTTGTGGGAATATTGTTGTCTTTAAAGCCTGTTCTAATAGTTTTCTTGAACGACAGTGATGTGTACAGGGAGAAGTCGACGAGGGCAGTGAACCGGCCCGAGGAGGGGGAGTGGACTCCCCAGCCGCCATTGATGACATTGTTCAAAACTCACCAAACGGCATCCATCCGGCAGATACAACAGAAGAAGGTGAGCTACATTGTAATGTTGAAAATTAGCGCTGTATGCTCTTTGCTTTGACAGAGTATATAGCAATTTGCAAAGCTGTGACCTTTTTCTAGGTTATGCCACATATCACAGAATATTGTCCTAGTGTCTAATAATAAAGTTTTTTTTCTTTATTTTTTTCTTTCTTTTATTAACATCATTAACATTAGCATTGTCATATCTTTTAAATGTGATCATGTGATCAATGTGTTGAGTAAATCATCTAAATCAGTTTAGCTATTCTGGAATACAAGATGATTATCTTGGGAATCCAAAAATCTAATCATTTCATCATCATCTAAAGACTTTCAAACACGGCTCCGTGTATTCCGTTTGATGTCGTTGGTCCGTCTAGTGGGGGAGTCGAACATCACTGCGCTTTTCAATGCGGGGTTGCCTTTCCAGCACCTTGGGATCCCAACGTCCATCGGCTGTTCGAACTATGTGCCCAGCCCATTGCTAATTCAGATTCACGATCGTTGAGCTATGCCAGCGACTTGGATTCTTCTGTAGATCTCATTTCTGATTCGATCACGCAGATATTCTCCGAGCATAGCTCGCTCCATCGCTTAATGTCTCTAAGTCATACGACGCCCATAGTTATTGATCAAGTCTCTGATAGAAATGGTGTAAAAAAAACTCGTTGTTTTGCATAAATAATACAGCTAAGTTATATTTAATTTATAGGAAAAACAATGGGAAGATCACATGGCCGAAGTAGGCCGCGGTGTGAGCATGTATAGAACGACTGAAGGCAGTGAACTTGTAGTCAACGGCATCCCCGAATGTCTCAGAGGCGAGCTTTGGGGGGTGTTCTCGGGGTCCATACTACAGAAGGCTCAAAATAAAGGCTTATACGAGAAACTTGTGAACGACGCGTTGTCATCTAAGAACCAGGCCAACGATGAAATCGAGAGAGATCTCCATCGATCACTCCCCGAACACCCCGCTTTTCAAAATGATGTTGGTATGTGGATTTTTATATAGACTATATCTCTGCAACATGAAAATTTTAAATAGTTAATATGAATTGTTATTTTATCGAATTTTCCATCAATGGGGATGATGACTAGGTTTGAATATATTGATTTTTATGATACATTCGGGTAAACAGGGTCAATGTTAACTAATTTATACATAAAAAGCAAAGATTGTCTGGATATTTGAAAAATAAATGAGATTATAAAATGTCAAAATCTATTAAAAATATTTTATCGTAATTAGATGAAAATTCATGCAGTTTTTGCTTCCTTACATTAAATGTGACATTTTTTAATATTTGAACTATAAACATAAACGCACAAATAACAAAGATATTAGTAATTTTGTTTGAACGCACATATAAATCTAACGATCATTACATTGCCTACGACGTCATTAGTTCGAGCCATTTTGTATGGGACGTTTTTCAGGGATCCGCGGCAGCGCCGCAAATCTGACCCTTTAAATCCCTGTAGCTCCGAAAGTAATGATCGCAGATACCCTGTTCCTATTACAAAATTGCTTTACTATTAGTATACTCTCAATTTATATACAATTTAAAAAACTGTCATCATCCCTATTAAGTATAGCGCCGCTTGGATGGTGTTGAATCAAGACATTTGGATGATTCAAGATATTTGGATGTCTATGTCCAGCTGTGGACCTCCATTGGCTGATGATGATGATGAGTTATTACGATATCATCTCCAAAGACAATCACTAAAAAAAAGAATTTACTAACTGAATTATTTTACTATTTCTAATAATGTTTGTAAAGCAGCAAAGTACTTAAATTAAAAATTAATGTAAAATATTTTCTTTACACATGAAAATTTTTAAACCAAGTTCCCACTAAGGTCTTTCCAAACAGCTGTAATCTCAGAGAAAAGGAAAATAATTAATTGGTTACTAGCGAATGCCTAAAAGTACGTTAGCGTGAACAATGTTTTTTACGGTGTCATTAATAACCATAATAGCCTATTATGCTGCTCAATAAGCTTCTCTTTCTACTAGTGAAAGTCTCGTTTGAATCTGTTCAGCTGTTCTAGAGATTACCCCGAGAAAACAGACAGACAGACAGGCAAATTTAAAAAAAATGCCTGAATGTGTTTTAGTATTGTGTAAATAACTATAAGCACTTGAGAAAACGCAGTTATCTTGAAATTACAGACAGACAATTGTATTTATATATATTGATTATGAATTTTTCTTCTTTTGCAGGCATATCAGCGTTGCGCCGAACACTTTGCGCGTACGCCCTGAAGAATCCCACAATCGGCTACTGTCAAGCGATGAACATAGTCGCTTCCGTCCTACTAATATACTGTCCAGAGGAACAGGCCTTTTGGTTGTTGGCGACTATCTGTGAAACATTGCTCCCGGATTATTATAACACCAGGGTTGTTGGCGCTTTGGTAAGATTTTTTATACTGTGTTATTGTGCTAGTAAATTCAAGTATAATCTATCTCTTCTAGAAAGTCTGTTCTGCTGTGGATGTGATGATAATATACTGTTACGAACTAGGGTTCGAGTTGGAACGAGACACCTGATGACTCATATGAGACTGTATTCCACTCCTTAATCCGAGTATCAAATACACATTTCCAAAGGAAGGCCAAAATCGTATCCGAAATCGCTGATCTTCACTTGAATCGCTGGTATCACTAAGATGTTACTTCATTTCGTTACAAATGTAAACTGCCCCCCCATCGGCGCGAAATCCGCGTAATTTATCAGAAACGTCATCCTGGATAAATCGCGAAACGTCTACAAACATTGGAATACGTGGAATTCCATGAATCGAAACTATATTTATAAAAGGAAAGGAAAAAACGTTCATGCTAAATGCCTAAGCACTATTGTAGTGTTCACTATTGTATTGTATTGTATGAGTTGTGTTATAAGCAGATCGTAAACAACTCGATATTGCTGAGCGTTTGTGGACCCTATATCCTTAGTAATATGGTCCTCTGTAACAATACCAAGAGTATGTATGAATAGTAGCGTAGCGAACCGGCTACCGTCTACTCTTGTTTCTACAGCGAACCGCTAAGTCCAAATTGACTTCGAAAAGCAGACAAACTATGATATTATAATCCAGCCAATTGAGACATTTCTAATTTAAACTTTATTCAAGGTCAATTCATTTTGAGTTCACAATTCAAAAATCCTTTTAGGTGTCTTCTAACCTTTCTAGAAACCATTCTTGTGTAACTTGGCCTTAAAAACATAGGAAAAATATGTTGGTTCAATAATTAAAAATAAAGCTTTTTAGCTATTGAAACTGCTGTTGTGTAACTTAGGTAAAAAAGCTACTTTGGTTTGAAATTACCATCATTTTCTAATCCATAGGTAGATCAGGGAGTGTTAGATGAGCTCACAAAAGTTCATCTGCCAGAACTGCATGCCAAGTTGGACGAACTGGGCATGATGAAGATGATCTCCTTGTCTTGGTTCCTGACCCTCTTCATCTGTGTGATGCCTTACGAGTGTGCTGTGAACGTTATGGACTGTTTCTTTTATGATGGCGCGAAGGTCATATTTCAGGTAAATTAATAAATAATTCTGTGCTTTAAGTTCAATATCACCCAGTTAAAGGCTTGGCTTGGAAAGTTAACTTATTCCAACTTCATATTGATGAAGATTTGGAGATACCGTTATTAGATCGTGAGCTTTTCGGGGAGTGGGTTGAGCTGAACGTTCGTAACTTTTCTCTCTCTAAAAAATAATGATTGTAAAAAAAGAAACTTAAATGAAAGTCTTCAAAAAGAAAAGTCTCCAAGTTGTTGAAGTTACAAAATATGACGCCGCGCGGTTTTATCCGCGTGGTCCCCTTAGGAATACGGGGATAATATATAGCTTATAGCTTTCCTCGATAAATGGGCTATCTAACACAAAAGGAATTTTTCCAAATCGGACCAGTAGTTCCTGTGATTAGCGCGTTCAATCAAACAAACTCTTCGCTTTATAATATTAGTATATATTTGTGACCAGATAGGGGAGGGATCAGAAAGTCGTCAAAAATACCTCGATTAATTAATGTATGCCCCGTTTATGGAAATATGTACATTGAAATGTCAACTAGGTTACGCTGACAATCCTGGACATAAACCGCGAGCTGCTGCTCAACTGCGCGGAGGACGGGCAGGCGATGCAGGTGCTCAACGACTACCTCGCCGGCATCTACAACGACGAGGCGATGGCTCTGTGCACCGAGCCCCGGACTGCGGCCCGGGTACGTACACCGCGAGCTGCTGCTCAACTGCGCGGAGGACGGGCAGGCGATGCAGGTGCTCAACGACTACCTCGCCGGCATCTACAACGACGAGGCGATGGCTCTGTGCACCGAGCCCCGGACTGCGGCCCGGGTACGTACACCACGAGCTGCTGCTCAACTGCGCGGAGGACGGGCAGGACCCTGGGATCCATAGTAGTGTTACAAGGTGTAGGGATCCTTGTAACCCTGCTACCGGATGTCGGGACCAATATATAATCTTGGAATTAGATTTACCTGGAATCCTTGTAGATATAGCATATGTAGGGCGATACGGCGTGAGTAACTCATGTAGGATTGAGTTTATGTTTGTACGTACCATGTAACATTTCGTCTTATAAAGCTCAGGTGATGCGAGGATAACTTTGCCGGGGTTAGAAGATCCTTGCAACCCTGCTATGGGCCCCAGGGTTTTGCCCGATCTGAAAACAGCGCTAAGCTTCAGCTTGGATTACTGCATCAAGAAATCTAAATCTTGGAATGCGATTTACCTGGGATCATTGTGGATTGCATATGTAGGGTGCATATGCAGTATGTTGCGTAACACCGCGAGAAATGCTTGTAGGATTGTGTGCGTACGTAGCATATAACCTCTCGTATTACATAGTACTCCGGTGACGCGAGGACAACTTTGCCGAATGGCGTCTGATACAGCAAGCTTCGAGAAAACTCACAGCTACGCGGTATATACACGGTTTTGTGTAACAAACGGTATTTTAATGAAGAAACAACAAGAATAAAGTTAAATATAACAAGCAACTTTTTAAATTAATTTTGACAGGCCTGATGCTTGTGGTGGCATGCTTTTTGCTAAAACAAACGAAGGCAAACGAAGATAAAAAAACGCGAGAATTTCGAATCGTGTTTGTGTGACATTCTTTTGTGTGGCTTTTTATCCCTGAAAAATTCATTCTGGGTTAGTGAAAAACTAATCTAACATAATTTAATCACTAGAAAACACCCACAACTGTATGCTACTTTTCTATTTCAGACGATAAAAATCCAAGAGCTAGTGTACCAGTCGTACCGGTCGTACGGTGCGGCGGTCAGCAGCGAGTGCATCGAGCACCTGCGCCTCAAGCACCGGCTGCGCGTGGTGCGCCAGCTGGAGGACAGCTTGGAGAAGAACACGCTGCGAGCGCTGCTGCAGGATAAACTGCTGGACGCCAACGAGCTCCAGGTGACATTGTTATACCAAGTATTTCTTGAAGTAAAACATCTTTACGAACACTTAATTTGAGGAATAAATTGGTGGTGTTACGAAAAATGTAAACCGTGAAAAGTGTAAACCGTGCAATGCGTGCTGCCATCTACAGGCATAGTGAAACATTGTTTGTTATTTTAAAGGATCTGTAGATGGCGTACTTAGAGAATTTTGAAACAAACCCTTTTTTGTATACTTCAAGATTCTCTCAGGCTTAGTTATGCCTAGCCATTACTAAGCCTGAGGCTCATAGACAGCACACTCTTAATTTGCTGACCCGGCACATTGCCCTGTCACATACCACATTCCTTGATTAACTGCATTTCATATTAAAAACTCTAGGTACAGTAGTATCGGAGAGGGTGATAATTGGTCAATTTTCTTGAATAACTTGAAAACTATTGTATCAGCCAAGTCCTTTTCCCCAGCAAACAACAGTTTTTGACTCCAAAACACATCACTTTAAGCACTTGGTATGAGGTTCATTCGTTACAAAAAACTCGCGCTTGGCGGCAGTTAGGTCTAAACAGTATCCTTCCCAACGGCAACAACAAACGCAGGAGTTACACCAAATGTAAATTAAACCTCTCCTGTAGAACTGTGAACAGAAAATAGTTGTGGAAATCCATCAATCTTTTTATTTTGTTCTATTATTTTTGGCCTCGTTGACTAATAATGTTCGATAATAAATCTATATTTACTATTATATTAATGTTTATAGGAGCTGCTAAGCATAATTCGCGAGGAGCTGTTCTGGGCCAAGCGCGTTCCGTGCGAACGCCTGGAGGCACCGTACGAGGCCTACCGACTTGACTACGGGCAGTTCAAGACTCTGTTCTCGGCGCTGTCGCCTTGGGCCAAGGGGGACTGCGCTGACGCCATCACTACTAGGATGTTTAAGGTATTATTTGCTTTACCAACTCTAGAAGTAATTTATGCTGTTTGGTAAGGCGTTTATCTAAAACTTCCTTTTGACTCCGAGGTCAGCACAAAGAGCAATAAAACCTGGCAAGGGTGTAAAATACACAATAAGCATCTTTTAGGCAAGCAAACTTGCCACTGCTTGCCACCAGATATGATTGTACTGAAGCGTATTGAAGTAGTATTTCTTGGCATTCTATTATCGGTATTAAAGTATTGTCTTTGAATGTAGTACGTGTCAACTTACGGCCGTTTTCAATAACCCATCTCTCCGCCATTTCGCTTACTAAAGTTAAGAAGTTCTATCTTTCTGTTCTTATCTGCTTTTTAATAACCTACTGACAGATAGTTTGACTATGTAAAGATAGTTTGACTGTTACTGATAATCGAGGGTAGCTATCTATCCGTAATCTTGGGTAGGTTATTGAAAACGGCCGTTAAGTAACATCAGCACAGTAAAGATAAAAGTAAAATCTCAGAGTCGTAAATTTTATAGCTACTCCAGAAATATAATAAAATAAACCATGATTAGAGGCATCACAACGATTTTTGCTGTCTGTGCTTAGTATGCTAAACTAAAGAATAAACGTTTTAAACTTGCGTTATCAATTTAATTTAATAAAATATGTTCAGCTGACTTATTCATTATTTTGGTCTTTATGATCAATCAATAAAAATGAACATCAAATCAATTGACAAAAAGTCCTTTACCTACTGTGTGATATCCACCAGTAAGCACCGGATGACATTTTTATATAGAATCTCAATTACGTATATGTCAACTAGCAAACGTCAAAGATAGTGAATTCGCCTGCTGGGCGCTTAGACTGTAAGAGGCGAGATGGCAACTTAGATATTTTAAGTAGGTAATGCTAAAACATTCAAATGTCCGAATGCAAAGTCGAGTTGGAAAACTGGATGTAAATTATGTTTTGTATACTTTATTTAGGTACTTACTTTCTCGTAGAAACGGATTGCTTCCGAGCATGGTTTGGTGCTTTTGTTTGAGCCATATTTTTGATGAGACAAAAACTAATGAATATCACTTTAGGTTATGAACTTTAGGTCCTATAGTGGACCATTCTAATAGGTTGATGTTGTTGCCTGCAGTTGATGGACCACGACGACGACGGTCTGGTGAGCGCGCGCGGGCTGAGTGTGGCGGTGGGGCTGAGCACGCGCGCGGACGCGCAGCGCCGGCTGCGGGCGCTGTACTGCGCGCACGCGCCGCCGCTGCTGTCGCCGCTGGAGCTGCGCCCCACGCACTTCACCGACACCGGCGAGGAGCTGGCCACTGACGCCATCTGCTTCTTTGATAGGTGACTTGATTTGTTTAGTTGAGCTTGTCTAGCGTGTGTAACGGCGCACGCACGCACGCAGCGTCCGTGCGCCGTTTTGCGAGTGTGCGTGCGTGGATATTATTTTGCGTGTGTGCGTGCGTGGATACCATTTGGCGAGTGAATGTGCGTGGATACCATTTTGCGAGTGTGCGGGCGTGGATACCATTGTGCAAGTGTGCGGGCGTGGATACCATTTTGCGAGTGTGTGGGCGTGGATACCATTTTGCGAGTGTGCGTGCGTGGATACCATTTTGTGAGTGTGCGTGCGTGGATACCATTTTGTGAGTGTGCGTGCGTGGATACCAATTTGCCAGTGTGGATACGTTAAAGAGTGTACTAATTCATAATATACCTATATATATAGCATAATATACCTAGTACGTATATACTGCTCTGCATTCTATAAACTTACAGTGCTGTGATATGGTTCTTTTCGATGGCAACTTTTTGCATTCTATAAACATAAATTTAAATTCGAATAAACGTAATAGGCAAAAAGATACATACAATAGCCGAATTACTTCTTAGTTTACTGGCGTAAAACTGATTTACAATTGACACTATATCAATGCTAGCATAGCTGTGCGCAATATAAACATTTTATCTTATTTCAGTATAGAAAACCCGTCCACTCCCGAGCCAATACTGCAGCGGTCCATCAGTGAAGTGTGCGGGGACGGACAGATGGACAAATCCACCGACAGCGCTTACAGCCAGTGTGGTAAGTTGTATGCACGAGTTATTTACGCAAGATTTGTAAGGGGAACGACCCATATAACGGTATAACGTTGGCCCAGGGAAACCAGGTATACCCCCTTATAAAAGTATATGGACATGATAATATGATGTATAAATATTATATATAAATAATTGACTAAATAAAGGTATGTTTCATAAAAAAAATACATGCATTTTTTATCACTCTTCTACGAAAAAAATGTTCGCCGGTGTACCAAAGCGGTGAAGTAACATTTGAAGTTGTATAATTTTTTTATTATTTTTTAAACAAGAAAACGAACAAACAAACCAATCATAAGTCTTCAAAAAATATTGTAAAACTCAGGCTGTATGGTCAACGACCTTGACTTGTCCCCGTTGTGGACAAATTAAAGAATAATAAAAAATGTCGTAAAACGTTGTAGCAAACTTTTTTTGATAAAGTAATGATTTAATTATAAAAGAAAAATTAGCAAGATTTTGCCAGACATAAGTAAATTGCCAGATGCTTAGGATAGGCCGGGGTTGGGCATTCCCCTTTACGCGCTTTTTATTCGTCGTCTAACATTTGTGTCTAAGAGCAAAATGCCAGCCACTGGAGCCTGACAAAATGAATTTTAGAAAGTTGCTTGTCAAAGTTGCACCTCAAATCAAGAGTGACTCGGAAAAGGGTTGACATTAGAAGCGCATTTAAAGAGCAAAACACGATTATTAAATGGGAACCTACTAGGTTTACCAATAAAGCCTCGAAAGGCAGAGAATAACCTTGAGCGAAGTCCCGGACTTGTGACCGAAAGATATAGGGTTAAAGACTTCTTTTAAAACTAGTTAACACTCCCCTTCTGACTGACTAAGAATAACTAGAGTGGTCAAGTCATTCTCCCCGCCTATCCTAAAATAATCCAAGGATTATCCAACAAAAGGTGTGGACGCATCGCACGTCACAACAAGAAAGAGCTAAGCCGTCCGAGCAGTCTCCTATTCCCCACCTACCTCACGAAACACTACTATCTCGGCATGTGACACGAGCTGACCGATCGAATGACTCACTCGCGTCGACCAGTGCGTAAAGAAGTTTTACTTCAATATGCCGTTATTCGTCATTATTACAGAGTCGTGGCAGCCGGCGGACTGCGTGCGAGCGTGCGCATTGGCAGGGCTGCCGTCGCCGGCCGCCTCCACGCCGGGGACCCCGCCCCCGCCCCGCGCCGCGCCGCCGCTCCCGCGCGCGCATTTCCTTCAGCTTCTGGCTGCGCTGCACGACCTCACGCAGCACTCCACGCCGCTGTACGAGGCCGTCGCCAGAGCAGGTATAGAGCCTCTCAGACCAATTATAGAAGGACCTGTATCGCACTCATAGTCACAAACAAAATTGTCTGTCATTTTCAGAGGAAAACGAGCTTAGATTTGGTATATATCTTATACTAAACTTGAAGTTTGTGTCCGTTTTTTACACCATTCAACTACACAAAAACGTTCTTTACGGAGCTCTTTAATCGACGAACACGATTACAACTATTTAACATCGATTCTATAGAAACAGCTTTTATAATCGCATTAGATCATTGATCATATACTTTGACAAAAAAGTAACATCTAGCGAGGCAGATCCTATACAATAGTTGGTCTGAGAGTCCACACAATCTTACGCGACAGAGTAAGTTCAACAGGCTAGTTGACACTTTTTTAATCTAGTGACTAAAAAAAAATTTTCATATTTTTTTGAGACGAGACGAGATAAGACGATTACATGAAAATTTAAGTTTTTAAATAGGTTTTTGACGATAAGAGCCAAAACGACTGTCGGCCATGACAGTCTATTTCAACTTTTTCATGACGTCACTATAAAAAATCACATACAAATGAAGCGTTTGACATAAATTTTAGTTAACAATTAGTATGGTATGACGTATAGTCAAGCGTGTTAGTGACGTCACAAACTTTTATTAATTGATATGACGTAATTCCAAGAGTCACATAAACGGAAAATCTAGTAAGAAAAAAGAACAACTAAAGTTACATATAACTACATTAAGCAGTACTCAGAAATTGGCTTTATTTTTTTTTAATTCTTTACAAGTTAGCCCTTGACAACAATCACACCTGATGGTAAGTGATGATGCAGTCTAAGATGGAAGCGGGCTAACTTGTTAGGAGGAGGATGAAAATCCACACCCCTTTTGGTTTCTACACGGCATCGTACCGGAACGCTAAATCGCTTGGCGGTACGTCTTTGCCGGTAGGGTGGTAACTAGCCACGGCCGAAGCCTCCCACCAGCCAGACCTGGACAAATTAAGAAAATCTCAATCTGCCCAGCCGGGGATCGAACCCAGGACCAGTCAAAATGTGGCCGTGGCTTGTTCTGATTCTCAAAAAATACTTTCAAGCTACATCTTGCAGAATTTCAAAAACTAAATAGTTAAACGCTTAGCACACTCACACACTTATTTTTAATAACGCTGTTGACTTTCATCGATTATTAAAAAAAAGAATATATTGCTTTATTTGACAAGTATGTTTTTTTATTTTCAGGCACTTTACTCCTACAGCTGGGTGAGCTGAACCACAGGCCTGCCCTGGACCGGGAGATCTCCCAGGACAGCCTGTTCTTGGCTGCGGCGGCGCAACCTGCCCCTGAGGTCAGTGGTCATAAACCTTTGGGTAGTTTTTCTTGTCTGGATTTAAAAAAAAAGTATTTTTGGCCATAGATAGAGTTTGGCTAATGAAAGTAGAGACTGAAATCACCCGCCAAATTAAAAGAAAATCGCAGTAAATTCTGCAAATTATAGTGAAAATATTGAAATAACTAAGTTTAATGCTCATCTAAATGTAGTAATGTACTAGCGGACGCCCGCGACTTCGTCCGCGTGGAATTTAGTTATTCGCAAATCTCGGGAAACCATGGATTTTTTCGGGATAAAATGTGAAAATCCACTTCCATTCCAAATTTTAGCCAAATCGCTTAAGTAGTAGCGGCGTTAAAGAGTAACAAACATCCAAACATACATCCATAGATACATCCAAACATCCATACAAACTTTCGCGTTTATAATATTAGTAGGGTTCATGAACAAAAAAATAATTTAAAAAAATTATGAAAACGCATGCTTTTTTAATTTGTTTAAATGATTTTTTTAAATTTGGCCGGCGATTTCAGTCTTTACTTTCATTAGCCAGACTATAGCCGGGTTATAGCGTATTGAGTATCATACCATCTCGCACTTTTATATAGCGGGACTATCAAAGTTCTCGTGTAGTTTAGTAATATGATACTAGATGGCGCAAAAAATAATCGAATTGTTCGCGATGGTGGGCAATTTTTTGATAGGTGTGGGATAATCAACAAAAATTCATTTATTTCAATTAGGCTTAGTTTATAAGCACTTTTGAAATGTCAAGTTATGTCATAAATTAATGGTGGTTATTGTCAGAAAACTTCAAATTAAAGTTACCAGTTAAAATAAAACTTAAATTTAAAGGTTCCAAAGCACCTTGGTTCGAGTAGAGCCCACAACAAACTCAGCCAAACAAACCTATCTGTTACTTCTGTCATTTTGTTATTCTAAATAAAATGACAAAGACAAAACTTGGTAATAAGAAATGCAACACTTATCAGATTGTGGTCAAACCCACCACCTATAGTTTAATATTAATAGTATGTAAACGAGTAAATAAAAAACAACAATTGATGGTCATTGCAGGTGGATCCAAACGGCAACCCAACCGAAGTTGATCTACAGAAGCCGCCACGATCTCCTTCAAAGGAGAGCGAACAAGACGAAGGAGTTTGGTCAATAACCCTCGAACAGTTCCTAGCGACCATGCTCACGGAGTCGCTGCTTGAGGATTACTTCAACAAGCAAGTACCAATCATGCCCATGTTAGAAGCGTTGAGACAGAGGGACCGACTGCAATCTGTTTCATAGTTATAATATTTTTTTATATATAGAAATAAGCGATTTGTGATGTCACTTAATCAAAAAGGGATTACGTGACATAGGAATAACTTGAAAGAGACCTTTTTTGGTAGTTTTATAAATGGTTACTATGTCAAAACATCCATTTTCTAAGGTTGTTACAAGAAATACGGAAACCATGTGCGTTCAAGTAAAACAAGGGCATAGTCGTCCAAAACTTTTAAAAGACAGGTACACTCAAAAAAGGTTACAATTTTGCAATGTTACCTTTTTAATTTTTATGAATAACTAACAAGATAGAGAAACTAGACATCAACGATTTCCGTCTTATATATAGGTAAATCATTGTTGACGATTGTTAGCATTTGGCATTACTACCAGCTTTAATTCCAGATGTCATCTGCTAACTCTCATTCGCACGAGAGCTTTTTAACGGACGTTAAAAAAGCGTTTCAAATACAACAAATGCATTCCCAAGTATATATTCACACGACAGCGTTTTCAAAACAGAACGCTTTTTTCGAGCAGTGTTGCATTTTCAATTTTGGGCGTTGGAAATAGACCTTCATTTAAGTTCATACTATCATACTATACGCTACGCCCGCCAACGCTAGGTTTGGACGCATCGTTTTTTTTAGAGTTTTTTTAACGGACGTTAAAAAAGCGTTCAAATATAGTAGGAAGTTAAATGAAGGACTATTTCAACCAAAAGCGTCGTGTTGTGAACATAACTTAGGAATGCATTTGTTGTATTTGAACGTTTTTTTAACGCGTGTTAAAAAAGCTCTCGTGCGAATGAGTGCTTAGATTTTCGTGCAACGTCACGTCTTTTGCTTCATAGACTACACATGCAATGTGTAGATACGTGTGTTCAGAGGGCCTAGTGGCAGTATGATACTGTTACTGTCACGTAACGTAAACGCGAATTTCTAAGGAATTGAAACAGCACCATCTAGTGACACTACTGCACAACTGTTTTAATTCCATATAAATTTGCGTAAACGTCAACGTGATAGTAACAGTATGAAAATATTGAAAACTCCCACTAGGCACACAGGTGACAGTTGAAAATTATTTACTTAAAAATGAATAGATGCCTTTGTAATTATAATAATTAAAATTAATCGCATTTAGACTATTATTGTACTATTATTATATAAGAATGGTATGTACTGCATGAAATAAACAATAAATGCATTATTTATTTTTTATATCGCATAATATGTAGGGAAACCGGTTAAAATTATGAGAATGTATAGAGATTGTTGATAGAAATATAATATATTGCATTGATATTACATTATGAGCTTGCAAGAGAAAATAATAAGTAATTGAAAAGTGTACTATTCAAAATGTAGGCCAAGTTTTGGATAATTTCCTAATAATATTAATACCTCATAATAATTATAATAATAACACAATAAAGAACAGTAGAGTTTTTGTATGTTTAAGTAATATAATTAACGAAAATTAAGAGGAAGCGAAAAAACATTAGCAGAACATAAAAAGGAAAAAAAATTTTTTTTTAAATAGTATGTTTTTCAGAACTAAATTTAATAAAAAAACAAATTCAACACAAAGTCGCAAGTGTCCATTATCATTCTAAATATTGCCTTCTTGATCTACTTTTTTCTTAATTATAAAACTGTTTCAATAAATAAATATAGCGAACCTGGTCAAGCTTCGCTTTGATTTATATGCTCTTCTTCCCTAGCCCTACCCTACCCCTACCCTACGAACTTAAAGTTCAAGCAACTTGAGCTCATAACTGTGACGTTTATTTATATGGTGATTGGTGAGGAATTTAACACTGCACACAACTCGCACATATTCTTGAGTTGAGTAATGTTTATAAAGCGGGCCATAGACGCTCAAGTCTAAGTTGTTATATATTAATGTCATAGAATGGACACATATTAAATAAATAATTTGTATCAAACATTTGGAACCCTAAACAAAGTCTGGACACTACCTTTGCTGAACTGAACTGAATAACATTCCAAAATTATATATTTTTTTTTATTTTATGGACTTGTAAATTTATTTTGTTATGTGTTATGTCAACGAAATGTTAACACGTTCACTGCGGTACGAGGTCAATTAATCTCGTACCACACCACAGTTTTAGTGCGAGGTCAAAAAACCCCGTATTGTACGGTACGAGGTCAATTAACCTCGTAACACACCACAACAAGTTTTAGTGCGAGGTCAAAAAACCTCGTATTGTATTGGTAAAGTACTGAAAAATCAGTGATGCAGCGAACGTGTTAATAGTGAATATAACTTTAAAGATTATAATATAAACCTACTATAAGAAACATTCTCTTCATTATAATAATTATAGAGTGAGCATTATTTTTGAGTAAGCTATATATCAAATACTGAAATAATTTTTATCTAACATAGTATTCTTATAGCCATATTAGTGTAAGATGAAGTTATGCTTAATTATTAATAATTAAAACT